>NC_092640.1:8373861-8581361 GCF_039555335.1 Amphiura filiformis | reverse complement strand
ACCTGGACTATACAGCAGAATCAAGTCGACGTTGAAGTGCATCAGATATACAACGTCCGCCACGCACCTCCTGATGTTGAAGCCGCTGTCCAAACAATCAATCTTGACCATGATTATGCTCGTGTGCCAGAAACGGAAAGCGAAAGCGTCGGTAGCACTCCAGCAAATGTTTCGCAAGTTATTCCGGAGACTCCTAGCCCACCCGACGAGCGTGATCTGCCTGGACCAAGTAGGCCTAGGCCTGGAACATCACAACGGTATATGCCCGCGGGATTTGTAGAGTGCACACAGGAGGAAGCAAAGAAGCAAAAGAAGAAAGCAAAGAAAGCAAAGAAAGTGGCAAAGAAAGCAAAGAAAAAAAAACGAAGAAGCCGTCTCAGTGCACCAAGGCAGCAAAGCTGCGCAAATGGCTGGCAGAAATGGCCGAAATGTCTAGCGACAGTGACTTTGAATAGAGAACAACAGTTATAGTTACCCACTACAGTTATAGTTACAGTTACAGTTATAGTTACAGTTGTAAATTACTATTGGAGGATTTCATCGTGTTTGCAAACTTTTTGGATTTAATATTGCAACTTTTCGCAACTTGAATTTTTGAACTTGAACTTGAACTTCTATTTCCTGTGGACATCTCTTGAAGAATAATAGGTAAGAATATATTGTAAAATATAGTTTACAATTTGTATTTCGAAACTGGATAACATATGCTTAATAGAAATTTGTAATGATATTATTATTTTTAGGACGCTTAAAATGACTCTAAAATATCACTGAAAGCTTGAAAATCTTTAAAAAAATCTGATGATTTTTTTACAAACATAGGCCCTATTTTGAAAAGGAGGCATATTAGTTTGGACTTTTAGAGGCATATTAGTTTAGACCAAAAAATCTTCTTGCGAGTAGATCTCCCTTCTTTGTAGTTGCCCCCCAAAACAAACCAAGCCCCTCTTTTAGCTTAGATTATCCCCCAAAAGAAATCCCCTTTTCTCACCCTCCGGGCGGGTATTAATTTGGACACTCTCTATATACTAGCTCTCTAATATGCCTCCCTCCCATACCTTTAACACGGTAAAATCGCGTTTGGAGGCATATTAGAGAGTTAGTATAGTGTCGATATCTTTTGGAAGACACTATATACTAGCTCTCTAATATGCCTCCCTCCCATACCTTTAACACAGTAAAATTGCGTCTGGAGGCATATTAGAGAGTTAGTATATAGCGTGTCGATATATTTTGGAAGACGCTATATACTAGCTCTCTAATATGCCTCCCTCCCATACCTCTAACACGTTAAAATCGCGTCTGGAGGCATATTAGAGAGTTAGTATATATAGTTGGTCCGGCGCTATATACTAGCTCTCTAATATGCCTCCCTCCCATACCTTTAACACGGTAAAATCGCGTCTGGAGGCATATTAGAGAGCTAGTATATAGACAGTTCACTATCCAATAAATACAATGTTTAACAAGGTTTAATTAATTAATACACAGCAACGCCAATAATTTATTTTTTATGTAACAAGTTTTCGGCATTTTCAGTTCGAAATATAAATGTTTAACTGTATACTTTATGTTGTCACTCATTTTAGCATAGTCATACTTGGTATTTTAAATTAAAATCCATCACGCATTTTAGCGTAGTCTGTAAGAACTTTTTTTCAGTAAGCTAGGGGGTCTTTTTTTAACAGAGGCACATTAGAGAAGATGGCCCTTGGTGTTTGCGGAATGCCATGCAGTAAAATATTAATACGTTGCGGCAATTCATGATTGACAACTAACAATCGGCGTGTCCTTCGTATCCTCCGCTGTCAATTTCTTATCCACTCACTAATCCTCACAAAAGCTTTGTGTTGATTACGTAATGTGTGGAGGCAAATTGCAATAAGTACAATGAAATAATGAGTAGGGCGGGCTCCGAGGCGGGTTTCTTCTTCATCTTACGTAACAGTATTGTTCTCCAAAAAAACCCGGAAGCTTGTCGTTTGGAGCTCTAGCTGAAATACAGCAAGATAATGTAAGATAGTAAATGTAAACCTGTATTTTAGCTAGAGTATCTCGAGCTAACCAGTACTGTAGTTTTCACACATTGACCGGCTGCACCCAGACAGGGTCTAAAGCTTTGTGTTGATTACGTAATGTGTGGAGGCAAATTGCAATAAGTACAATGAAATAATGGGTTGGGCGGGCTCCGAGGCGGGTTTCTTCTTCATCTTACGTAACAGTATTGTTCTCCAAAAAAACCCGGAAGCTTGCCGTTTGGCGCTCTAGCTGAAATACAGCAAGATAATGTAAGATAGTAAATGTAAACCTGTATTTTAGCTAGAGTATCTCGAGCTAGCTGCACCGGTAATGTGATATCCGACGGCGCACCCGAATAATAATTAATTGTTATGGAATCCCGTCGTGAAAGCCTATACTTACTTAACAATAAGCTTACCTGTGATATAGCATACAGTATCAGTTCTACGCACTATCCTAGTATACACTAGTATACTACCAGTACCGTATACAAATTACTTGTTGGGACCCTGATCTCTTGTCAACAGCAGTGTCTGTCATGTCAGGGAACTTAACATACTATCAAGGGGGTGACACTAAATTCACGGTTGTTCTATTAGCAACGCAAAATCTATGAAAAATTCAGCTGGTTTACTAGCTAGAAAGTGAGGCCAGTTATCGATCCGTTATAGCTCGTTATGAATAATTCATGTTCGACTCCTTGGATCATGTTAATTGAGTCAGGGAACCTCTATTATTATCGGGAATTGCCTGTTACACATGATCGCACACAAGGTCGTAGGCAATTGGTCGGACCTCATCTGCCCAGAACATATTGACCCAGGTCAGCATACCGCCATATCCTTCCCGACATGCTTAGTAGCCAAGTTCGTAGAAGAGTGGATCCACACACTATGTACACAAATATACATTTGGCCACATTTTATTATATGATTAATACGAATTTATTAAACATGGTAACAAATATTCTCTAGCAAATCGGTTATAGATGGAACTGGTAGGCATATTATAAATTCGGGATATTAAATATCTTCCTGACCAGCCAGATCTGCGCATGGTCAAAGACGAGTATCAGACCGACGCAAACTGGCTTAGTCTCCACATCAGCCAGTTTGGTTCCGCCCCTCCACAGGGAGCGTAACCTGTGTAGGAGACTCGGTCGGACATGGTCGGACCTCATCTCTCCCCATCGATTGTGTCCTATAATCCCCGACATTGCCCTTATGAAGTCACATCGCCCTGTTGAGTTTGGCAAATAACAACGTTGTTAGTTTTGCGAACTTTACCTGTTCAATGAGAGTATAGCGCGCCCGCAATACATCTGGGCACAAACCAGGCGAAAACGATCGAGTTTAATGAAATGGCGGACGGGTATTCCCATCAGGCACCAGTGATATGTTCTTCCAAAGAAAGTCTACTAATTTGATATGAAATGACATTTTGCAATAGCAAAGTCAAAATTAGGACTTGCTGTCAATAATATGAAGGAAATATGTGACAGAGGCAAGGTGGGAAATACAAGTAGTATTTAAGTTATAATAACCTTTGATACCCGACCTGACCTTCCATCATGGCGCCTTATTCGTCTTATGTATTTCTATTATGCTCTCAAGTAAAATAAAGTACCAATCTGCACTGAGCAGACAATGTTACTTGGCTCCCAGCATGAATTATTGATTTTATACGGAGGTAAAGAAATGCACAGTGTATGTGCATGATGTGCAAGCATACTCCAAATATTTACGGTAAATCTGAATAGTGGTCACATGTTGACATATCATGTGTTCGGGAAATCACGTGGCAACATTTTAAGATTTCAGGCTTGTTTACTAGTTAATTGCCATTTGTACTCTTTATTATTTATCTTTGTTAATTAACATATATTTCAACTGCTGATAAATCGTGGTTGGCTGTCCATGATATCTGTTAAATTCAATGTTTTATGAATATAATTCTACCACGCAGAGGGGGTCACGCAGCAGAATTTCACATCACCTGACTTAGCTAGATTTCGAAGCTCTGCTCTTCAAATTCATGTAAATTTCAAAGTTTATACATTTAATATATTTAATATGATACTAATTTTTTGTTATAAGCAACTGGTACACGAAATATACTAGCTTATTACCTATACAGAAAGGTGATTATCAGCGTTCACTCAGCAAATTGACATGCCTGGCATATGCAGCCTTTCTCCGTCTGGATAACATGACTGTCGCCCTCAATACGTCTGGGCACAAATTTAAATAACAATACGCCATTAACATATCAATGCGGCCTCATGCTAATTAAAGCTGCCCCATCCAGGAGTTCATCTATGATACTATCGGGAATTGCCTCTCACGCATGATCGCACTCAGTGAATGTCCCCGTCATACTTCCATGCCGCTTGCCGCTACGGCACACAGTGTCATCGCCCCGATATCTTCATGGCAGAAATCGCCATGGTAGGTTGAATCAAGGGGTGACACTAAATTCACGGGTGTTCTATTAGCAACGCAAAACCTATGAAAAATTCGACTAGTTTACAGCCTAAAGGTATCTTCTCTTTGCTTTAAGCTTTTTTACATACACTGTAAAATTTGACCGTAGAATACCTGGCAACTAAATACGACAAAATAAACGACGTGTGTTTGACGGTAAAATACCTGCACTAAGCAGACAGAATGTTACTTGGCTCCCAGCATGAATTATTGATTTTATACGGAGGTAAAGAAATGCACAGTGTATGTGCAAGCCGTGCAACAATACTCCAAATATTTACGGTAAATCTGAATAGTGGTCACATGTTGACATATCATGTTCGGGAAATCACGTGGCAACATTTTAAGATTTCAGGCTTGTTTACTAGTTAATTGCCATTTGTACTCTTTATTATTGATCTTTGTTAATTAACATATATTTTAAATGCTGATAAATCGTGGTTGGCTGCCCATGATATCTGTTAAATTCAATGTTTTATGAATATAATTCTACCACGCAGAGGGGGTCTCGCAGCAGAATTTCACACCACCTGACTTAGCTAGATTTTGAAGCTCTGCTCTTCAAATTCATGTACATTTCAAAGTTTATACACTTAATATATTTAATATATATGTTTTGTTATAACCAACTGGTACACGAAATATACTAGCTTATTACCTATACAGAAAGGTGATTTATCAGCCTTCACTCAGCAATTTGACATGCCCGGCATATGCAGCCATTCTCCGTCTGGATAACATGACTGTCGCCCTGCTAATTAAAGCTGCCGCTTGCAGGAGTTCTTCTATGGTTGAATCCACCTCCACGCATGGCTTTTGTATCGACCTGTTTAATAGTTTTGAGTCGCATAATAGGCCGAAGGACATCTGACTAAGGCTACTGATAATAGCCCCGATTAGCACGGTGACTGACCTCGCTGTGTGTCAGTCGAGCATGGATGTCATAGGTCATATCCTTTCAGACTACCTCAACGATTGGCCTATACACTATATAAATCAGAATTATTGCCCGAATTATTGTCAGTTTATGACTCAAGACGCAAGCTAACGACTATCATATCTGTTCAAAATATATATTCAAGGCAAGGAACCACATTTGGTTTCTTTATACGAAATCATTTACGGGAGATATTCATCATTTTCTATCCCGGTATCCAAAGATTTTCTTCTCATATCAAACTCGTGCATAGCAAATTCCCGTGTATCGATCCCGGGTAAGTTTAGGCCACTACAAAGTAAGTGGTCCAGGTGTTCTAACCAGCCCATTTTGTCATGAACCAAATTGGATATGATTTAATTTGTCCTGATTTCTATTGCCAAAGTGTTAACATGGTTAAAGCATTCTCACTTGGGGCTCTTTGTACTCAAATTGTGGCCCTTCGCATTTTTGATACTATTTCTGCTTCGCCTATGGAAGCAGAAAATGTTTCAAAATACGCGGGAAAATACGTCTGCTCAACTCTTAGGAACCAAGCCGTTTTCTCAGCTGAAAAACATGGGTTGATTGTCTCGATGTGTTTAATGCAATTGATTGGAACTGTTTGCAGTAGCAATTGTAAATATACCATTGAAACTCAGTTGCGATCTTTTTATTTTAAAGTTTTTCACAGGGTAATTTGTACAAATAATTTTCTTCACAGAATTGGTAGGGCGGAGTTACCCAACTGTTACTTTTGTAATGAATTGCTTGAAACAATTTTGCATTTATTTTTGAATGCAAGACTGTGTTTGCCATGTGGGGTGAACTATGTTTTTATATCAAGAATGGCACTGGAGTCTTTTACATTTTACAAATTGAGCAAGTGCACGCATTACTTGGTTACACCTATCTCCATCCTGCCATAATCAGTTTGAAAATAAATGAAGAAATCGAAAACAATTCAACATGATGCTTCAAGATCAATGGTCCATTTTTTGCACAAAAAACAATTAAGTTTAATCAGCATGTAGGTCAAAATTTTAGTCAAAATCAAAAGCGGCCTGTTTGAATTAGGCAGAGACTCAGCTTACTGTTATTTTTTCAATCACTATGCCCTCTATCGACCTAGATTAGATCAAATATTATAGTCTTTTTTTCCAGCTGACTTGTTCTTCTTCGTGACGAATGAGCACAATCCAGTTTGGAACCGAGACTAGCAATATTTAATACCGTATTAACGTACGTAAAACGTACGTGAAAACGTACGTTCCACGTGCTGCGTTTGGAACATCGCAATCTCTCTAATAATGTGATTTAAGGGAAGAAGTGCACCAAACAATATTTTTTTAAAACTAAACATGCTAGGAACTTCATACTTGGTGTAAATGACACTTGAGACCAAAAAAATTAGAAAATGCAAAAAAAAAAAACAAAAAAATCTCATGTACATATTTAATTGGCGGCCATCTTGGATTTTAGGTGTCAGGTTTCAAAATAGAACCGGAACGCAACCGTAAATGCTAGAGATGTAATTTTTTTAAATGAAAGTTAGAAAGCAGCAAAAAAAAGGTATTAGAGCAAATTTTTTATAAAATGCTTAATTTTTTGAAAAAAAAAAGTCCAAAACCTGATAACGCCAAAAATAATAAAACACTATTCTGTGAAAAGTTTATTCAAATCCGTCGTAAAATGGCTTACCGGTTCTATTTCGAAGGCTCAAAAATGCAAAAATGAGAAAAATTCTAGAAACATCTAGAAACACCTTTTTAATTTTGTATGCAAATTAATAATAATAATAATAGCTTATTTGCTCTATGAGATACAGAATTTTAACTACAGAAATGTTATATATCGCCACTTGAAAAACAATAAAATACATAATAAATATCACTGCTTGAAAAACAATAAAATACATTAATAATACATTTGATCGCGCAAGATGCTTCACTTCAAATGGCAGTTTCTTAGGAACCGTAAGTGCGATTTTTGTGGAATAAAAAGTATGTGAAAGAAAAAGTCTGCTTTTTTACCTGCAATGACAATGAAATGTGACCATAAATGGGTGTTATTCCCTTAAGTTAACGTTTAGCTTCTATCATAAATAAAGACTCTCTTAGAGGATACAAAGATCTATATATACTCCTCTAAAGAGAAGCCATACTGGCCCTTGTAAGAGTAAAGTTGTTACTGCGAAACTTAAAGAATTAAATGAGGACGGTGCAATTGATGTGAAGCTTAAACCTCAATTAAACCCCACAGCGGAAACCATCCCGACATTCTACAGTTCTATGGTCTTCCTAAGGTGCATAAAGCCAATGTCCCTTTACGGCCCATCGTGATTAGCATCGATACTATTATAACATCGCAAAGTATTTAGCCAGGATCCTAGGGCCATTAGTCGGTCAATCAGAGCATCATTATTCTGAATTCCAACAAATTTGCACAAAGGATTCACGATTTAATTTTGGAACCCGCGCTCCTTACCAGTATTCCTCCAGTTGATGCGGTCAAAGAGATACCCGAAAGTGTTGAGACAAGATTCAAGCTTGCATGAACGTACCGACTTGTCTCCCGATCTGTTGTGTGATTTGCTCCAAATACGCTTGGATAACACTTAGTTTAGCTATGGCGGTCAATTCTACAAACAATCGCATAGTTGCAGTATGGGTTTCCCAATTTCTCTTATCATTTCCAACCTTTATATGGATAACTTTGAACGCAGATCTTTGTCGACGTTCGGTCCATCCAAGTGGTATCGTTATGTGAATGATACCTGGGTGTTAATCAAAGCCAGTGAACAAGATCGGATTTTCAACCACATAAATCAAGTAGCCCCCAATATTAAGTTCACCCAAGAAGGCTTATCAGACAACAAGCTCGCCTTTCCTGATTGTCTCGTCCGCGTAGAGGAAGACCTTTCCTTGTCAGTATCTGTTTATCGAAAACAGACCCATACTGACCAGTATTTTGCAGTTCGATTCAAACCATCCTTTTATTCAAAAACTCGGTGTGGTAAAAACTTCATTTCATAGAGCGGATACTATTGTCACCAAGGAATCCGAAAAGAAAGCGGAACAAGATCACCTGCGTAAAGCTCTCCACCATTGTGGTTCCAAAAACTGGGCAATTGATAAAAACCCCGAACTTGGTAAAGACAATATTAAGAACTCGCTAAACACTGCAGTAATAAATCTGGTAGTACTGCAAGTGCTACGATTCCCTACCACGGTAGCTTATCAGAAAAACTTAAGCGTATTTTCAGGGAATACAACATCCCAACCCACTTTAAACCAGTCAACACCATCCGCCAGGTTTAGTCCACTCCAAGGACTAGCAACTCAAAGGCAGGCAGAGTGGACTTGTATACGGTATACAGCGTAGTTTTAACTGTACGGACACTTACATAGGAGAAACATCCCATACACCCAGGAAAATGTTACAACAACATCCACGCTCTAGTTCGGGTCCCGCGGAATCTGCGGTTTACACGCATCTACAAGCCAGCAAACACGAAGTGGACGTTGAGGACGTCAAAGTCCTCGACCGCGAATCACGGTGGTACGAACGAGGAGTTAAAGAAGCCATTTGGGTTTAGAGCAGAACAACCGTCCTCAACCTTTTGACTTTGACTTTGACGAGATACTGGCCAAAGTTCCCTGCGGAAATCACACGATCAAGAATAGTGTGCGCCTGATGTTTTGGTTAGTTAGTCTTGCTTGTAGATGTGGCTTGCTATGGCTTGCTATGGTTCTTGAATACTGGCTATTGATTCTGGTATGGAGTTCGAGTCTATACTTGTTCTGGGAGTTCTTGTAACACTCTTTTGTGGCTGTTAATGTTGTAAAAGCTTGTGAATTTGTATGCCGCGACGCACATGGGGCGGACTGAAGGAGTTTTCCGACAGGTAGGGATAGGTGACCAGTGATGGCTTTTTGAAGTATGGTCAGTCTTCTACACTTCCTTCTGGACTGCAGTGACTCCCAGTCTAGCTGTCGAAGTAACTCTGTCATGCAAACTCTGTGATTTAGACGTGTAATACCCATTTACAAAACGGGCCGCTCTCCTTTGAACCATTTCAAGCTTGTTGTTAAGAACCTATGTATACGGATCCCATGTAGAAGATGAATATTCTTCCAAAGGTCGAACCAGTGTCTTGTAGGCTGACTCTTTCACATGTTGGGGCATGAATATAAATTTCTACGTATAAAGCCAACGATGCGATTTGCAGATGCTGTTACATTATCGATATGTTTATTCCAGGTGAGTTTATCAGTCATTGTTACGCCGGGATATGAGTGGCTATTTGTTGTCTGCAAGATAGAATTCCCCAGTGTGTAGTCAAAATGGAACATAGATCTTTTATGTGTGAGTCTCATGATAAAACAATTCTCCGGGTTGAAATACATTTGCCAATCTTTTTCCCATTTTATGAGTGTGTTCAGGTCTTGTTGCAGTGCATCTGCATCAAATTGATTTTGTATATCTCGATTATAACACACAGTCGTCAGCAAATAGACGGACTGGGGAATTTATGTTGTCTGGGAGATCATTTATGTATGCAAGGAACAGTAGCGGTACAAGCACCGTGCCCTGAGGGACGCCCGAAGCAACGTTGGTCCATATCGAGTGTTCACCACCGACTACGACCCTCTGGACACGATGCTTGAGAAAGCTACTGATCCATGCATATATCTTGTTGTGAATACCATATCTGTTTAATTACCATAGCTGCCTATTATGGGGAACTACAACCGTAGTGGAGGACTCAAAAACAATCTCTCCTATCCACACGCCTAGGACAGAACCATCACAACTCTACCTCGCCAAATGACGTCAAATGGTGGTGTCATTGTGAGTCAAGGTGTTTAACATCACAACCCAGCTGAAGGTCAGTGGTACTGGCCGCAACGTTGGTTGCTTTAAGGTATGTTGGAGAATCTCGTTTACGATTCCCATATGATTGAGAGTATTCACAACCACTGGCAATTTAGTTTTAATTCGTCTTCGCTTAATTAAAAGCCATTCAAGCATGAGAGATACCATGGAAACCAGAGCAAATACAGTAATCTTCAAGATGGGTGTTCATCATCATAAACGTATTTTGCAATTAGCAACTATTGGTTGATTTGGCTCATTGCATTCAGAGTAAATTAGATAATTACCTCAATATATTTATTCATTTTTAAATTGCGGAGGTTGAAAATTGTCATTTTATTTCGCGGAGTCGAAGACTAAAGATATCGTGATGGAATTTAAAACGTACATTCTGATTTATCTTATTATGATCATCATAAAAGGTAAGCATAATTTTCGTACTTCTGTCTCAAGCCCATGATCTTAGTCTTTCTTTGGAAATATCTCTCAAAATAGTAAAAGTAATGTTGGCACAGGTCACACTGAAGCTAAGAAGATATACAGCATCAAGAAGAAAATACAAGGGTGTGTCCATACATCAGCCCATGAAGACGAAGGGATGGATAAATCGTATGACGAGGAAAACATCGGAGACGCGTTACAACTTGGTAATAGGAGTAGGATTACTAAAACATCAATAAACTCAAAATCATGCAAATTTGGGTTTATCATTAGAGACCCGAAATACTAATAGTATTAGAGTTAGGGTTAGGGTCAAGATTATCGTGGTATTCTCTTACACGAAGGATATACCCAAATTTGCAAATCATTCAACTACCAAATTGACTTTACCGGAATGTGCGCGCGAGAAAATTTGCAATTGTGGCTTTAAAAGGCCAAACGGAAGATCAGAAATTACTTATTTTGTCGATTTTAGCACAGCCGAAAACAAAGTCGCTGTTGGACATGCGGACGGGCTTTTTTTTACACACTGCATGGAGGAGTACATAATGGATAATCCAAACAATAAAATGGTCTGTAAGTTTGTAAAGGTTTTCAGGTTGTCTAGTTGGGTGATGATGAAATCAATTTGGTTTCTATACTTGTAGGCCAGTTAAAATATGAACAGTAAGGGGTTAAGCCAGCACTAGTTGCAACAGAACCCATTCAATCACCATTAATTTCTGAAAAACATTGTTGCTATTTAAAAAGGCAAAATATAGCTCAACATTGAAAATAGAAGCATTTTAACCCATTCGTTTTGTGGAGCACTAAATGTCATTAAGTTCATCAAGTCATAAAACATGATAAAAGAGATCAGGAACTACTTATTCCCATTTTACATATCAACATTATTTCTCAAATGCGTTAGAAACATGAAGTGAATTTTAAAACAGGCATGGTGTTGAATGTAGTAAAAATTTCAATCACTAGCAACAAAGGTTTCCCCTTTGGCTTAGAATAAAACGATTATTAAAATAAGAATTCTTGGACTTTTAGATTCACTGTGAATTTGAAGAGCACTGTAGTGCGTCATGATCTGTATTATCTTGACCTGAAACATATACTTTGACCCCTGGCCACGTCAAAAGTTTTCTTTGTCGCTTGGTGGAGCGGTTTTCTGTACTTTAAACGAACCAGTTATGTTTATTAATTCATAAACAATGATAATAGGGCAAATCATAACATGACTGGCTGATCCCTTTAAAGGCAATATCTTCCACAGGAGAGGTATGGATTTCAACTTGAATAGCGCAATACAGGCCTAACATTTTCCTTGTGTGTGTGTCATTTTCAAACCAGGTCATTTAGTTGTAGTGCACAGCCATTTCTGCATTCTGAGAAGAAGACCAGATCCAGCAAGGGGTGGTACTTTGAGATGGTCTCTTCCGTACAACGAGATATGTTTTTGTCATCGCGTTGTTACACCTGATTTTGACCAAATGTGTACAAAGAAAGATGGGTATAAAAATGGTGACCTGTGGTTTGTAGATGATCCGGGTCCATTTACTATGCAGCATAACTGGAACAAGGCTGAACTCGACCAACTTTTAAATCGACGTGAATATTGCGGTGAGAAATGTACTTTTGTGTGTATTAGAGAGGTGCGATTACTATACAGTAAGCCAAAAAATTAAGGTACCAGTTCTGTTTACCCCCTTTTATCCTAAACAAAGACAGATATGTCATAATTATTGGAACCAGCAGCCAATAGCGGCATCTGTTAGCTCGAATTTAAGACCTCATTCGTTGAAATTGTTCAAGAAATAAAGACACAGCAATCCAAAACACCAAGGAAGGTGCCTATTTAAAAGTTGCAGTTTCTTCCATTGCATGCGCTATTGATTTGTACACAAAGCGTTCACGAACAAGGGAACTAGCCCCGTGCTTCCATTGATTAGCACGTTAAAACTAGCGACATGCTTTCATTGATTAGAACACAAAAGTGTAACTTTTGATTTCGTCTTAGGTTTTAGATCACCGTTTCTTTAATTCTAAGCCAATTACAACAAATAAAGTCTTGAATCAGAGCTAAAGAGTTCAGGTATTAGCTGTTTGTTTTAATTTTGACATATTTGTCTTTATTTAGGATATACTGGGGTGAACACAACTGGTACCTTAATGTTTTGGCTTACTGTATATCAATATATAAAAGACATTCAAGGATATTGAACATAAAAAGTATACATAGGAAAGTCTAATTATTAATATGATCCATACTGATGTCACGCGGTTCATGCAACGTAACTAAAATGTATCATTTTAAGAATATAATTATAATAATGCATAGGGGCTGTGCAAAAATTATGAGCTCTGGTGGGACGGTAAAATTGAATATATGAATACAAAAGCCACCCAAGTCCATACTTTGGCCAAATTGAGTTAAGCATGGGAAAGTGTTGCTATACATAGGCCTGTCATATGTTTGAAAGAACAACTCAAATTCATCCTCTGTGTCTATTGAGCATGTGAAAAATAGCATGTATGAAAGACTCAACCCAAGTCCATGACCTGAGTCTTGTAACACATTGATTGAAATCCAGTATGTATAAAAGTCCACTTGTAACATCTTCATTGCTGGAGAGTGACTATTGAAACAAAATGGGTTTAATCAAGGAAAGTGTGTGGTTTATATTACATGGCAGAATGCTTATCAACATTATACATAACTGTGTGCTTTTTTTTGGTATTATCTTACTAGTGGTAATATCATTCCAACATTATTCTCTTTGTATATGATTCAAAAAACCACCCAAGTCCAGAATTTAAAATGAACCCCACGAAGTCCCTGAAATGCTAATCGTCATACCTAATACAGTTTAACCCATCCATCTGCACGTACAACTTACCATATTGACCAGGTAAATCTAACTGAAGGAATTAAAATGATACACAGGTTTTTTTCTCAAAATCACTTCCCATGGACGTGTGTGTGTGTTTTGGATTCATGTATTCTATTATTGCTTGGTGGGGTTTGGCAAGAATTTATTGGTATGAGCACTCCACTCGCAATATAATTTAATATAGGCCCCCTACTGGTTTATCGTATTATTGCCATGCTTGGAATATCTCTTGGGTTTGTACCGATGATTCCTTAACCACCGGTATTTTCTAAAACACTTTATTCACAGTTGGTGATTCTAATGCTCACCCAACTTCATTGATCACAAAACCAAGTCCTGTAATTACCAATATACCAACAGGTAGGTTACATTTATGATCCTATTTAATCAAGATAAATTTATGTGTTATATGTAATCCGCAAATAGATTCCTCAGGATTGTCCATTGAAAATTATTTACATTGTTCTAAAACAAATCCAGTAAAATAGGTGATGTTGACATACCTCAATGAAACCAACAGAAAAAGAAGGCATATAAAGGAATCAATTTGGATACGACAGAGGGGGCAGGCTAACACTCTCAACAGGGATTGTGGAAACTACTTCCTTCCGCACACTATGATCAGCTACTAACAGCGCCCCCTACGTCAGCTACCAACAGGAAGCAACAGACGTCTAAGGTCAAAGCTGGTCATTCAATTTGAGAAAGTGCAATGATACAGCACGAAACGTCATTGAGGTATGTCAACATCACCTATTTTACTGGATTTGTTTCAGAACAATGTAAATAATTTTAAGTGTTATATGTAATGTTCGTAAAAAAATGACAAATCTTTAATTATCGACAACTTGGGCTTGTTGAAAACAAAATACCCAAACCATAGATAGATAGACCTCATGTAATTTTGTGTGTATTAGAGAGGTGCGATTACTATATATCAATATATAAAAGACATTCAAGGATATTGAACATAAAAAAGTATACATAGGAAAGTCTAATTATTAATATGATCCATACTGATGTCACGCGGTTCATGCAACGTAACTAAAATGTATCATTTAAGAATATAATTATAATAATGCATAGGGCTGTGCAAAATTATGAGCTCTGGTGGGACGGTAAAATTGAATATATGAATACAAAAGCCACCCAAGTCCATACTTTGGCCAAATTGAGTTAAGCATGGGAAAGTGTTGCTATACATAGGCCTGTCATATGTTTGAAAGAACAACTCAAATTCATCCTCTGTGTCTGTTGAGCATGTGAAAAATAGCATGTATGAAAGAATCAACCCAAGTCCATGACCTGAGTCTTGTAACACATTGATTGAAATCCAGTATGTATAAAAGTCCACTTGTAACATCTTCATTGCTGGAGAGTGACTTTTGAAAAACAAAATGGGTTTAATCAAGGAAAGTGTGTGGTTTATATTACATAGCAGAATGCTTATCAACATTATACATAACTGTGTGCTTTATTTTGTATTATACTGGAATAACTTACGAATTTTGCGAATTTTCATCCAATCTCATTGGACTTCATCTGGCAACTGCAAAGATGCTCCGGTATTGATCGTAGTCGGAGACTGGTCACGTGTCAATCGGCAAGGAATATTGACAATCGATGAATCCCAGGTGTGCGACAGTTGGAATCTCAGGCCCCCTCGTTTGTTGAGGGATGGCTTCTCCACTCGTTCCCAAATCGCTTCACGAACTCCTCGCTCAAACCACCTCTCTTCACGATCTAGAATGATAACATCCTCCGTATCGATTTGATGTCCAAAGAGATTGGATGAAAATTCGCAAAATTCGTAAGTTATTCCAGTATTTTATTTATAATTCACCTCTGTTTCTACGACTGGATGAATCATAATATACATCAACATTTAAGAGACAATTTCGGGCCGGATAGCCTAAAATTATGCAGAGATTTGGAGAAAACGGCAAGGAAAATTGGTAATTGGAGGAACCATTTGCGTTTTAATGTGAGATGCTTACATAACGGATTTACACCAGTTAGCGTTAAACTCAAGAGCAACGTAAAAGGACATCGCGCAGAGAACATCCTAAGGATCGCAGAAAGGAAACTTCTAAATGAAAGAGTAAGACACGTGAACTTTACTATCTCGGTGCTCACTAATAAATTTAACGAACTATCAACAAACTACGGACCGCTCTACCCCGGAAGTTTTCAATCAAGTTGAAGAATTTGTTACGTGCCCAAACATCCCAACATTTGATCACTAAACAACGTCAGACAAACAAATTTAATATTCTCAAGGATAAAACACAGAGATCAAGGTCGGATTTGGACAGAAACTGGCGTGCTAATACCAGTACACGCGATACGGGAAATCAAGAAAAATGGGTCAGAAATTTCTCTAATCGTCAATTGACTGACAACGAAACATCCTTGTTGTGTAAAGGTCTTGGGTATGCAGTGACCAGTAACAAAATCCCAATCGCTGACATTGTAACAGCTACAGAATCAGCAATTAAACAAGCCCATTTAGATCCAGGGAAATCTGAAGAACTTAGACAAAGGATTAGTTCTACGTTACGCAACAGCAAACAACCTCCCTCAAATCTAACCAAAGAGGAACGTGCAGCGTTAAACGATCTGGAAAAGGATAAAAGTATTATCATTGTCCCCGCTGATAAAGGAAAATGTGTGTGCGTACTTAATGAAACAGACTATAGAAGTAAGTGCAGTGAACTATTAAGTGACAACAACACCTATAAACGGATCGGTTATAATCCTAGAAGTGGTTATAGAAAGAAGGTTTGTCAATTTGTCAACAAGTTAGAAACTGACGGAGCGATTATTGACAAGGAAAAATACAATCTCATCCCTCCTACCGAGCCAAGTGTTCCTGCTTACTATGGCTTGCCAAAAATTCACAAACCAGAACCAATCCCCCTTCGGCCTATAGTCAGTTGCATTGGTTCTGTGACATACAATCTCGCCAAACACTTGACTAAAATTCTGTCCCCCATTGTTGGTAAATCACCCCATCACATTACCAACACGCAGGACTTTGTGGACACAATTAAAGACATTGAACTTGGTGATGATGAGATAATTACCTCTTATGACGTCACAGCACTATTCACCTGTATACCCCCTACGGAAGCGATTAAGATCACAAGACAGTGTTTAGAGGAAGACAGCAACTTGGCAAATAGGACAACTTGGACTATCGACCATATTATTGAAGCGGAACAGTTGTGTCTTGATACAACCTATTTCTCCAACACTGGCCAGTTTTATAGACAATTATATGGTTGTTCCATGGGAAATCCCATTTCTCCAATTATTGCCAACTTGGTTATGGAATGGTTTGAACAGCATGCACTAGAGACATACCAAGGTGTACCTCCACGACTTTGGCTACGCTACGTAGATGACACCTTTGTGATTATCAACAGACACGAACAGGACAATTTCTTCACACATATCAACAGTATTAGTGACAATATTAAATTCACTCAAGAGAAGTGCACGGACAACAAACTTGCATTCCTTCATTGCCATGTCCAAATTAACAACGAACGGAAGCTCACAACAGTAGTTTACCGTAAGCCGACCCACACAGA
The DNA here is from genome assembly GCF_039555335.1 of Amphiura filiformis. Classification (NCBI taxonomy): domain Eukaryota; kingdom Metazoa; phylum Echinodermata; class Ophiuroidea; order Amphilepidida; family Amphiuridae; genus Amphiura; species Amphiura filiformis. Next base: position 8,564,146 of record NC_092640.1, on the reverse strand, counting down.
TCATTACCTGCAGTTTGGGTCGCACCACCCACTCGTCCACAAACTTGGGGTCATACGCACTCTCCACTATCGCGAAGAAACAATCATAAGCGAAGAAATCAACATTCCGTATGAGAAAGATCACATTGATGGAGCTTTAAGGAAGTGCGGTTACCCGGACTGGGCCTTTGAGCAGGCCAAAAGAAAAATTGACGCCAAAAAAGCCCCATTAACCCCCAATGAAGACTCTGAACAAGCCACTCGCAAAACACTGATAACTATCCCCTATTGTGCTGGTGTCTCTGAAAGAGTAAAGAACATCTATAAACTCTTCGGCATCACAACCGCGTTTAAGCCGGTAAATAAATTGCGCGGAAAACTAGTGCATGTTAAAGATAAGCCCCCCAGAGACAAACAGTCTAACCTTGTCTACGGTTATAAGTGTGGGGATTCGGACTGCACAGAAGCGTATGTAGGAGAAACAAAGCAATCCCTTAAAGCTCGTCTTGGTCAACATAGACGGCCTAGTTCTACTGACTGGCAACCGGACTCTGCTATATACGCTCATGCCAAAACTTCCGGACATCAAATCGATACGGAGGATGTTATCATTCTAGATCGTGAAGAGAGGTGGTTTGAGCGGGGAGTTCGTGAAGCGATTTGGGAACGAGTGGAGAAGCCATCCCTCAACAAACGAGGGGGCCTGCGATTCCAACTGTCGCACGCCTGGGATTCATCGATTGTCAATATTCCTTGCCGATTGACACGTGACCAGTCTCCGACTACGATCAATACCGGAGCATATTTGCAGTTGCCAGATGAAGTCCAATGAGATTGGATGAAAATTCGCAAAATTCGTAAGTAATTCCAGTATTTTATTTATAATTCACCTCTGTTTCTACGACTGGATGAATCATAATATACATCAACATATTTTGTATTATCTTACTAGTGGTAATATCATTCCAACATTATTGTCTTTGTATATGATTCAAAAAACCACCCAAGTCCAAAATTTAAAATGAACCCCACGAAGTCCCTGAAATGATAATCGTCATACCTAATACAGTTCAACCCACCCATCTGCACGTACAACTTACCATATTGACCAGGTAAATCTAACTGAAGGAATTAAAATGATACACAGGTTTTTTTTTCTCAAAATCACTTCCAATGGAATTGTGTGTGTATTGGATTCATGCATTCAATTGCTTGGTGGGGTTTGGCAAGAATGTATTGGCATGAGCACTCCACTCGCAATATAATTTAATATAGCCTGGTTTATCGTATTATTGCCATGCTTGGAATATCCCCTGGGTTTGTACCGATGATTCCTTAACCACCGGTATTTCTAAATCACTTTATTCACAGCTGGTGATTCTAATGCTCACCCAACTTCATTAATCACAAAACCAAGTCCTATTGTTACCAATATACCAACAGGTAGGTTACATTTATGATCCTATTTAATCAAGATAAATTTATGTTGTATATATAATGTTCGTAAACTGACAAATCTTCCATTATCGACAACTTAGGCTTGTTAAAAACAAAACTCCCAAATCATAGATAGATAGACCTCGTCGAGAAACATGAATCATACCATACCTGAGAATCGTGTCAGTTGTTTTAACGATCTTGCAAACGTCATACCGATGTTTAATCAACACCCCTATCAACTATGTCTAACCTGGTTGTAAGCAGGCTGAAAGTGAGATGCAATCTTGAATAACATGTCGTGTGACATATCCTGCCATGTGGCGTGCTCATGGAATTCTAATAGCTCTGACAGTTGCATTTTTGCAGGCATGATGGAGTTTTTCGTTTATATTCATATCAGAGACCATTTAATTGTTCAAACCACGGCGTCTTTGTACTCGACTGAAGAACATTTCAAGGTGGTCCTGCGACATTTTGAAAGTTAGTACATTCCTGAAAGGCTCGAGACCTCAACACTGAGTCGACGGCGACCATGATCCCAACCCATAATGTTACATGCTTGTATTTTTCTAGCTTGTTTTCTAAATTATAGTTATCATTCTCCTGTATTCTCTACTGAGCTCTCATCATGGTAGGCCTTTTATTTACACCTTTTATTTGGCTGTGATGGATGGTGGAAGTATGACTGTATAGATTCAGGTATCAATGAATATCCCAACTTTGCTGCAGTGGCTTGATTAGCATTTGAACCATCACAAACTATTCATGCACAATCATCGCGGCATCAGTTTGCACACAGACTAACTGCTTGATGATTTCAGCTTGGTAAATGATCAGCTAGAAAATATACCACATGAAACTTCCAATTACCTGTATAAGACCATAATGACCAGTGCCTGTGTTGCAAGAGCGTCTTCCTCAGATGGCTGTATTAAAGTTCTCGCAATCAACAAAACAGGGCAGCCTTCTGTTTTGGGGTCGAATACCACCAATTTCTTGAGTACCATAGCACTCAACATCAGTGTGTGCAATATTTCTTGTACCATCCTTGTTAAGGTGCGAATAATTGCTGGATGTGGAAGGAGTAAGTAGTTCCTGATGAATGCATATGATGGAGCACTGTAGAAAACTTGTTGAATTCATCTATGGACCTGTGACCTGTTTGTCTACCCCTTGAGCCTTCAACTCATTGTCGATGAGGAGGAATATTTTCTTACCAAAGTTTAGTTTCAGAAGGTCAAATTGTCTCTGACCTATGCGGCCCTGATTTGGTAAAATGATCTAACTTAAAATTAAAATCGCTGTTTCGAGAAAAAGAGCTTTTAAGTTTGAACACTTGACGTTTATCTTTTTGAATAAAATAAATTATTAAACAGATCTAATGTCTTAGAAAATATACAAATCTCATTATTTGGTGGCATAGTGGTGATTTGAGGATGTCACCAATGGAAAGAGCGCCCAACATCACCCAAGATATGGATTTATCTCAAAATGTCCAAATTTCAAGTTAGATCGTTTTACCAAATCAGGGCCGTATGAGATCGTTGTCTGTGACTTGACCCGACTAGGTCATTGTTTAGAAAAAGGCAATGGCAATGAAAAACGAGACACAAACTGCCGTAGATCACGAAATGACTCGACTTCAAGTGAAGCGAAAATTAATTTTGAAACATCCCAAGTTGAACGCGAAATTTTAGCCACAAACTGACTACCTACTGCTTACACTTTGAATTCGAAATTCTCTCACAATGCTGGCCGTGTTCATATCATGACGTCACTGTAGTTTAAAGGACAAATCTGTCTCGTTCGAAGAAACTCACTCGCTTACAGTTGGTTTTTGAGGAATGTCAATTTTAAACTGCTATATTTTCTCTAAAGAGCAGTCATTTTCATTGTCCTTGTAATATTAGTTTTCCAATAATATGCTGTTGTCCGAGCATTATGTCCTTTAAAGAAAATTTAGTGAACAAAATTTGCCAAAAAGTGATGGCAGTAGGAAATAAAATGAGCACTAGTGTTCAAATAATTAAAACAAACAAAAAAGTTTTTAATCGAAATAATTGGCAACGGGTGTTATCAGGAAGCCGAAGTCAAAATAAAAGTTATAGTTCAAACCAACCAACTGTTGCAGTGGCGACAGAAAAACAAAAGGGACGGAGGAGCAGATTTTGAGCCGCCTTACTGGGACAATTGTGAAAATATTTAAATTTTAGACTATTTTCGCCAAAAATGATAAATGGATCTTGTATCTAGAATCGTAATCACTCTTAACAATAAAAGATAAAGGTTCTTTGTGTCATTAGAATTGGTAACTATTACAATTTAACACTTTGTTTTTGTATTGTTTTTACGTACAGCATCAGAATGCTACTATGATGCATTTGGCCGTGATTATCGTGGTTTAGTTAATCAAACCATAGATGGTATGGAATGTCAAAGCTGGACGGCACAAATTCCCTACAAACACTTCAATACACCAGAAAACTATCCGTACGCTGGTCTTGGAGAACACAAGTATTGTCGTAATCCAGATGAAGCGCCTAATGGACCTTGGTGTTACACTTCTGATCCGGAAACTCCATGGGCATACTGCCCGGTGTCTAACTGCAGTAAGTCTGTATCGAGCTATTCTAGTTGAAATTCATACACCCCATGTCACTTTTCAGGTACCTCTTTGTATACGTTGGTTGGTTGCATGTCAAAGAAATTTATATATCTGTTTTTGTGAGTTATGGCTTCAGGTAGAGACCCTTTACGCATCTCCCGTGCTTTTTCTATGACGTAGGATCTTCACCCACAGGTATGTCAATATTGCATAACGCCTATGTATACACTAATCCGACGAGCCAAGTGATGGTCAGAATTCATTCCGCCATTACTGGGGGGGGGGGGGACATCCGCACCAAACTAGTGTTGTAACTGCCCAGTTGGGTGGAATAGCGCTGCTTCCAAATCAATCTTATATTGTATCGCATTGTAATTTTCAGCATTCTTTTGTCACAAGGGTGATATAACACAGTTTAAAATTCCCGCAAAGCCTGTATCATTTCACATTTCAGGTGGGATGGCCCACTACATAGCGGGCAATTCAGGGTTTGATTTATAACGAACCGGCAACAAGCAATCTTGAGCAGACGATTCATCGGTTCGGGAAGCAAGCAGGGTGCTCTATCCTTAACTACCTCGATGAGGGGACCAAAACATTGACGTATTGTAGGTACCATGTACCTAGATATACAAGATCTGAGCGGTGTTTTAGGTCAATTCAAAGGTGCTAATTTCGAATCGGCTGTAGATAACAGAACTCAATCACTCTATTGATGATAACCAAATGTGTGATGTAGTAACGAATCATCCTAGATGGTGCTAGCCACTCTTGATTGGTTTTAATGGGAACAATATTTTTGTTGAGACCATTTTAAAGAAAACCCAAAAACATATGGCCTTGTCGTTTATAACTTTAAGCCATATTAAATGATATCCGTCAAATTAAATCTTCCAGAAACCCACTGGCTATCTTGACCGCTTAATGCTATGCGTGCTAGTCCTTCGCTTCAACGGAAAAAGTTTCAAGTTTTGAAATATTTTCTCAAAATATCAAGAGCTATCTCAAGAATCACTGAACCAATACTAGGCTTGTTTGTACTCATTTTAAAGCATTTTTCATGCTGATTCCATATATGGTCATGAAATTTCATATTTCTGAAATTTTTGACTTTTACATTTTTTTTAAAAACTTGTCGTCTGCAGTCGACACCCGCGTGAAGAGAGTTAACGTGGGGTTCTATGGGGGATTTAATGTCTGACGTTAGGTAAAAAATTGTTTTGTTGCCCTATTATAACTATACAAACACAACACACCAACTTTGGCTGATTCCATTTCGGTGTGCTTTGGAACATGTGTAAACATTACAAATGTAACAAATGTAACAAAAAATCAGTTTTGAAAAAAATTAACCAATTTCATATTATATTGGTCAAACAATACTCCTGGTCAGAAGAGAGAATTTTATAGAGGTTTTCAACAAGAAACTATGGATTTTTTTATCCTTGTACCCAGCAGTATCGCTTTAAAATGAGAATTTAATCACTTTCCCAAAAAATTACAAAATTTACAATACAAACAGCTGATTCAAACTTGGCACCCTCAACTTGGCCTAAAATACCTCACAGACCGCTGAATGTATATTCTGTATGGTTCAATTTGTTTTGAGCCTTCTTGTCTTTGTGGATCCCCAAGTAAAATGTGTTTTAGTAACTGGATCTAATTATGTACTTTATTTGTGAAGATGCGGATGGGATTGAGTGACCAGGCCACTGAAGGTACATTTGAATGGAGTGATGGCAGTCAAGTGAACTACACCAACTGGCACTATAGCCCTGCCCAACCAGACAATGACGGTGGTGCTGAAGATTGCGTCTATTTCTATAATTACGAGACTGGAGTGACATAAGCTGTTTTACAAAATTGACCTTTATTTGTAAAAAACAGCCTTTGAAACTCAAGACATAATTAAAATTTGCAACACCGTGTAATAACCCAATATTCTGTTTCATTTCAGAGAGACCAATAACGTGTTTTCGTAACTGATAACTTTCAGCCTTTAAATACGCTTCTTTGACGTAAAAATCGAAATGCATCTAAGCGTTAATTATCTAATTAGAATGGATCCCTACACTACGATATAACTCGGGTTTGTTTGGAGTGACTTCAGTAGTTTCACACGGTTGCGTGCCAACCAATCGCCCTTGTACGTATGCGTATACATGTTCAGTGGATCTAGTTTGGCGCGTGCGAATCGATATAATAGAGAGGTCGCGATTTCCAAACGCCGTGATCGTACGCCCCTCTATCTATTCAAAATCACTCTCCTGTATTAAAGTGAGGTCGCGTATTTTGCCAGTTTTGAAGATTTTGCACGTACGAAATGATCGTGGCGACAACGTTGAAAATGTACAAAATCTGTCTATTTAACAATATATACAATATATTAAAGATAGTCAAGGATAATGAACATACGAGGGAAAGTCTAACTATTAATATAATTCTTTTTGTTTGTAAGAATTCATTATAATAAAGCAACAGTGAGGTGTGAAAACTTTATTCATAGGTGCGGTTCATTCTACAACTGGCCCTGTTCGCAAATCGCGACGCCCCTCAAGAATAGTGAGCGCAGCACTTTTTAGCGACAGAATAAGTTAATAGTACAAATGCACGCAAAATTTCGCCATTTTGAAGCTACACTGTTGAAATATGGTGTAAAATTGGAATAAATTCGCATAAAATTTGCACTTTTGGGCCTAATATGACCAAATATGAGGTTAGAAACCCACATACATCAGTCAACATGGGGATGATTGTATGAACCACCCATGACAAAATATTGGGGGGATTTACACCCCCCAACCCCGGGATCTACGCCTATGTTCGAGACGAAGGAGCACAATCCAGCTGGGGAACCAAGACTAGTAATGTACGCACGTTTTGAACGTCATATAAACGCACGGTCTACGCACCACGTATGGAACATCACAATCTCTCTCTTGCAATCGGCAAAATGCTCACCTATGTTACTACCAAACTAGATGTGAAACGAAATATAGTGCTCCTAAAATATCAATTATCAATCCAAGACTAATTAATTAACATTAGTCATTCTAACTACTTTGATCTGCAACATGACACTTATTTAAACTTGAATTGCTTATTTTGGGCAAATAGTTTGAATTTTGCACAATTGTAAAAAAAAAACAACATATTTATTTCAAGATTATATATAAATCCAACCCTTAGTGACATACATTGGTAGACAGGCGTTTTCTATTCGACCTGTTACATGGGTGTCTAAACTGTATTTAATTAAAGCAATAATGTAGGATTTGCACAAAGAATATAGATTCTTATTTTTTTCACAAAATGTTAGGTTTCACTAAAGATGTAAGTACATGTGCGCTACATTAAAGAAAAAACACCTTGAAGGGTGACACATCGGAACACAGAAAAAAATGAACGTGGACGCGACCGCCACAGCGGAACAGTGGAACAAGAAAAATGAGGTATGGATGTCTTTGTAAAGATGTAAGTACATTACCGAGCCACGTATGGGCTAAAATGGTCCTACTGATATCTACTAAAATATCTTCACCAGGACACATACGCGCGAATATTGTGCCGCTACATTAAAGAAAAAACACTTTTAAGGGTGTCACAGCGGAACAGAGAAAAAACGAATGTCGCCGCGGCCACCACAGCGGAACAGAGAAAAAAAACTAATGTGGCCGCGGCCGCCACAGCGGAACAAGAAAAAATGAAGATGTGGATGTTTTTGTAAAGATGTTAGTGCATGTGTATCACATTGTAAGAAAAAACATGTTGGAGGTGCCACAGAGGAACAGGGAGAAAATCGAATGTCGTCGCGGCCGCCACAGCGGAACAAGGAAAAGAAGATATGGATGTTTTTGTAAATATTTAAGCACATGTGTACTATATAATTTGTAAGGAAAACACCTTGGAGGTGCCACAGAGGAACAGGAAGAAAATCGAATGTCGCCGCGGCTGCCACAGCGGAACAGAAGATTGGATGCTTTTGTAATGATGTAAGTACATGTGCACTACATTAAAGAAACGCCTTGAAGGGTGCCATAGCGGAACAGCGGAACAAGAAAGAGAAGATATGGATGTTTTTTGTAAATATGTAAGTACATGTGTGCTACGTACATTAAAGAAAAAACGCGGAACCATAGTGCAGTTTTGTCCACGGCAAATTCACCGTGACCTTTTCAGCCATAAACCCGCTTAGTGAAGATTAAACCGAAATATGCAGTACTAAACCATTATAGTAATCGATTGTCCAATGCACATTTCTTACCACGTGATAATATTAATCCAATGAGCGATCGAATTGTCCGCTACGGTCGACTAATCCAATCGATAATGACACTATTGACATGCACGGGCGGAGCTCCACTGACTGAGTTTTGGAGATTTTTCACTGGTTTGCTATCATTTACTCATCAAGGCGCTCCACCGTTATTATAAGGACTATGCTAATAATTTAAATATTGACATGTAGAAAATAAACCATACTTGATTGACAGAAAGTACTAAATTTGTACCTATTACGGTTTGGTGGTACCCCTCTTCCAAACGCGACCAAGTCAGGGCGGCCCGGTGAAGCAAAATGTGCATTGGATCAACACGGGAGATGGTAGATTTCCTTTCTCATACAAATGCATGCTCCCCGTTATTAAAGCTTGTACCGGATTAAAAATTCAGATATTTTGAAAAGAATATGTAATTGAAATATAGAGCAAGTACTAAAATCAGAGCTTTTATACTTTTTGCTATATGACGCTAAATAGTTCATCTCCTATTTGTGTTATGTGCATACAAGTAGTTAACAATAACTGCATGATGCAGAGAAAAAACGAATGTGGCCGCGGCCGAAACAGCGGAACAGCGGAACACGAACAAGGAAAAGAAGATATGGATGTTTTTGTAAATGTGATTCGATCACGCAAAATCGGTCGGATCTCGGAAATATTAAATTTTCAGTTTCTTATAGGATAGTAAAAAGCATTTACAAAGCTGGATTTTGCAAAAAATTCCGTTGAAATTGAACAACCAGTTCCAAAGATATGAGAAATAAAGAGTTTCCAAAACAAAAGGAAACAAAGGGAAATATTTCCTTTGTTTGGCTATATCTCAAAATCAATATTTCCGAGTTCCGACTGATTTTGCTTGATCGCGTCACAAATATGTAAGTACATGTGTACTATATTGTAAGGGAAAACATGTTGGAGGTGCCACAGAGGAACAGGGAGAAAATCGAATGCCGCCGCGGCCGCCAGAGCGGCACAACGGAACAAGGAAAGAAGATATGGATGTTTTTTGTAAAGATGTAAGTACATGACAGGTGTGCTACATTCAAAGAGGATTTGCCATTTGGTCATAATTATAAAAAGGCGAAGGGCACAGAGGGTACCTGCTTTCAGTAATAACCCAGTCATAAAACTTAAAACTAGCTTTATAAAATTAGGAATTCTTCTGCTGAGAATTTCTAAATTATGAAATAGAATAGCCGTATTAGGTGAAACTTTATCTCGGTTTCTATAAAAGAAATATATTTATAACCAATTATTCTTTGGTTCAAGATATTTAAAACTATAAATATCTTGCAAAAAGGTTTTACCAATCTTATTTATCTTTTTGTACAATTTTGGTGGCTCTGAAAAGAGCTGTTCATTCTTTGGTTAGGAAACCTTAACTGTCTCTTTTTAGAAACTATAAATTTTTATTAAGTTAAGGGATGGGGTATGAACGTTTGGACAGTATTTATTGTGGGACATTGGAGCACATCAGACATATCGAATTGCATTCTGAATACGAAGAATGTCCTTCTGATATCCAATAATTTTGAATTTATGAAATTCGTAATGTAATACACATTTTATGGCCAATGATATTTTTGATATTCAACAGTACTCGAAGTAAACTTTATAAATCTGATGACTTATGACTTATGATACTTAAAGTGTATGTAGGTGGGATAAAAAGCCGACGATCAATTGAAAATTTTGACCTTTCGTATTGAAGATATGGATTTCTTTCCTAAAACACCAAAAAAAAATTAGGTCTTTTTTCTCCCAGCTACATACACTTTAAGAATATATCATTAGATTTATAAAATTTCAGATTTTAATAATTTGTCATAAAATTGGTATTATATCGTGAAATTCAAAAAATGAAAATTATTTGATATCAGAAAGACATTCTTCGTATTCAGAATGCAATTCGATGTCTGATGTGCTCTCATGTCTCACAAAAAATACTGTCGAAACGCCCAAAACGCTCATTCCAGATCCCTTAACTACTCAATTTAATGACAACTGTCAAATCTGTCAAATGAACGGCTTCTTGTCATAATGTGTCGGATTAGATTAAACAAACAAATTTACCCCAATATGGTTCAGTTTTGAAATTGTGAACATTTTTCCAAGTGTAAGGATACTTTTTCGGAGCTGTATATTAAATTACGATAATACATATAACCTGCTCCACTTCCAGGAATAACCATACCGTGGCATCCGGCTTTTTCGAGTGGCGGTATATGCAAAGATTATGTCCATTGATTTCGAAGGATTTCCATTCCGTACTTAATGTGCGGCAATAAACTCTAACCGTTAGCGTATAAGTAAAGGTATTGGTCGCCAATATAAACAGAACAATAACCTCTATTGCCGCACGTACAAATGTAATGTACGGAATGGAATTCCTTCAAAATCGATGGACATTATATGGTTACGCTTCGTTATTCTGAAGGGTCGTTATTCCAAAGGTTCGTTACTCCGAATTGAACGGTAAGGTTCATTATTGCGAAGGAATGTTATTCCGAATGGTCGTTATTGTAAAAGTTCGTTATTCCACAGGGTCAAAACTCCGAATTTACAATAAGGTTCGATATTCCGAAGAGTTATTACTCAGAAGGTTCGTTATTCTGAAGGGTAGTTAATCCGAACGTTCGAATAATCCGAAGTTTCATTACTCCGAAGGTTTGTTATTCCGAAGTGACATTTTCTAAGATTATTTGAAGCGAGATCCGTTCGTCCGGAGGGTCATTACTCCGAATTCACAATAAGGCTCGTTATTCCGAAGAATCAATACTCAGAATTTTAAGGCGTTACGAGCCTGGATTTAAATTAAGAGTAATGACCCTTCGCGAGTAACGAGGCTTCCGATTGACGATTAAATTGGGAGTAATGACCCATCAGAATAACAACCCTTCGGAATAACGACCCTTCGGAATAACGAACCTTTGGAGTAATAACTATTGCTGTAAATTGGGAGTATCGACGCTTCGGAATAACGACCTCTCGGTCCAATCGGCTCATCGAAATCGATATATCCCAGATTAGGTGTTAGATAACTCACCGAACTCAAATCTGTCACTGGGATAACACATCGCCTAAATTAATACAGCACTGTATAAATAACGTTAAAAATGGCCCCGGTTTGACAGCAACCTGTTTGAAACTGGTGGGGCTGTAATACGTGGATCCGGTGAGCCAGGGGGTCCTAGATTAGGTTAGGCAGAGCCCTGAAAAATATATCCGGCCCTGACTATTTAGTTTTGTTTAAACTATCTTGGAAAATTGTTCGCGACGTGCTTCAAATCATTGTATATTTTATACTTTTCCTCAAGTTGGATAGGGAATGATTCATGCTTAACCAGGATTTGAACCTGACACTACAGACTCTTTGTATAAAGCATATTCTGAGAAAAAACCACACGATTACAATATCATACTTTTTGTGTTTCATGCAGTTTATTATATTTCTACCATCTCTCATCACAATTATTTTAATATTATTATAGTTATATAATATAAATATATTACATATATATTATTACCAACCATATGCACAAACTCAGAGGATGATTTTCTTATCAACATGATCGGTAATACAGTATAATAGGTATGATATGTACCCCATCCTGATCTCTTGCATTTAGTAGTGCAACAATTACGATACGTGCATTGTAAGCTGTTTCTACTGTTAGTCTTTTACATCAACTTTCTCATACATTCATTTTTAAATTAAACTAGCATATTTATAGTTACTAATATGTAGCTTACCAATTGTAATAAGTTTCTTTTCTTTTTCTTTTCTTTATTAAAAAATCAATTAGTGTAATATTTAGTAGACATTTAAATGGGTTACCCTCAGGTAACCATGGTAATACCGAAGTAACTTCAAAAGAGTCACAGTCATGGCTAATGTCCATTTTTGAGATGTTTGTAAAGTACAGCTCAGTAACGTTTATTCCACACTAGACACATGCTTTTTTCTATGCCCCTGTGGTTTCCACGAGGGGTCGAAGGTCACAGTGGGCCAAAACTTTAAAATAGTCCCATCATGTTGTAATGTATTTCAAAATGTTTCTCTTATCACAGGGAATAAAAAGGTCAAAGGTCAATTTACCCCCCTTAACATAAGAAATCTCAAACATATACTTAATTTACAAATTTATTGCATTTTTTATTGTCATGTCCCCTTCAGAGTTCATGCAGCCAAAGTCCAATAGAAATATGTTCAAGCATAACATTTGACCCATGATTTCATCCGATTCTGAGATTTCACATTTCTCAAATAAATTATTTTTCTATTTGGTTTGCCGAGAGGAGTATAATTTGAGACAAATTTTGATTGAATCGGTGCATTTTAAAATTTGGCTTCTGTGCATGAGATATTTGACACTTGACCTTATTTACTCGATAACTCTAGTGCAATATGACAATTGGCTCTTTTATTCCTAGCAATGACAGGAACAATTTGATGTATATTACAACATGGTAGAACAAATATTAAATTTTGGCCCTATTATGACCTTCGACCCCTCGTGGGAAGCATAGGGGCATTTTTCTAAACATGCCAAAAATATTTGTTCCACTGGTGTAAGAAAGCTAGATGCTAACTCAAAATCACCCTATAGCGCCCTGTACCCTACATACCACCATACGTTTCTCCCTGGAAATACATGAGGTGAAAATTTGTACCAATAAATAATCTCATATATACATAAATAATACATACAATAATTTCGTGTATGACATCATTATCCAGGATATCAGATGACAAACCAGACGTTTTGTTTTAAAAGGGCATACATAATTAGTTATACTCATCATTGGATGTCGGTCTGATGTAAAAGCACAGCCCTGTTTCTAATATGCCATTTAATTGCATTGGAAACTTGCTCTTAAATTGCGCCCTCAAAACCCCCTGCCCATATTTAGGCATTGGTATTACTTCACAGCTCTCACTCTTACCTTTCCCTCTCAGGGCACATTAGTCATGGTACTATCTTTAATAATACATAATAGAGAGATTGTGATTTCCAAACGCCGTGATAGTATGCCGTCGATCTATTAAAAACCACTGTCCTGTATCGAATACATTTGTGAAGATTTTGCACGTTCAAAATGAACGTGTAGACATAGTTAAAAATGCACAAAATTTGTCCAATTCACAATTTGTTAAAGATAATCGAGGATAATGAACATACGAAAGAAAGTCTAATTATTACTATGATCCTTTTTGTTTGTAACAAATCATGATAATAAAGCTACAGCGATGTGTTAAAAATGGACAAAATTTATACGCGATATTCAGGCGTAGAGGTTGTCCATTGAAATGTGTGTGATGCTTTCCGTATTGCGATTTCACATTTTGGACATCAACGTCGTTGAAATATGCTGATTTATACGCGCCTAATTTTCACCACAAAAAAGTCTTATTTTGAAAGTAAAGTCATGGTCCATATTCTACCAAATATATGTTTTTTGCTAACTATAATATTTGGGAAGCACAAAAATACGATTAAGTTTAAGCAGCATGTTAACCATGTTAACCTTCGTTTTTAGTCAAAATCAAAAGCACGCTGTATTGAATTAGGCAGATGGCTCGGTAACCATTAAAGTTTCAATTTAGAATGTCCTCTATTGACCAGTATTGACCAGATCAGATTTTAATCTTAGTTCCAATCGCCTTGTTCTCTTTTGTGACGAATGAGCACAATCCAGTTTGGAACCGAGACTAGCAATATAACGCCGTTGTCAACGTCTTATAAACGCACAGGTCACGCACAGGTCACGCACAGGTCACGCACCACGTATGCAACATCGGAATCTCTCTATACAGACAAATACAATATAATTATCCACAATTTACACAAGTGTATACTCTATCTACGTATCATAGAGTTACATGTTATACACTAACAGTGCAGATGCAGCTTATACGAGGTGCAGCTAAGGCCTCGTATCCATAGGCTGCTCCCTTGTGGCGTGTGCCCTTGTTCCGTGTTTACTTTTTCCCATGTGACCTGCCACACAGACAACCTATGGATACGGCCACTAAGCAAAACAAAGGTTCGTTGTCTGTGTGGCAGGTCACATGGGAAAAAGTAAACAGGAACAAGGGCACACGCCACAAGGTAACAGCCTATGGATACGAGGCCTTAGAACTCTGACCATACCCAACTCAAAATCCAACTGCTAACAAGGTGAGTGTGTGCAGACTGCCCCTCGGAAATATTCTTGGGTGTGACTGATACCCGGGGAATACAAATGTCCAAAATATTGACTACTTCTACTTCTCAGGGTCGTCGTTAGACCATTTTCTCAAGGGGTGTGGGGAAATATTGGTGCTATTACTAATGTGTCGTGTCACTGTTGCACAGCTAAAAAAGCGAACCGTGAGACGCGTTAATCGTGCCTGATTAACGTGTGTTGATTGAAAAAGTTTAGTCTTTGGAGAGTAAAATACGGGTAGTAACGTTAATCTCTGGCAGACTAAATAACTAAGCCCTCTAGACAAACTATTCCTTATTTTATTTTATTTTACATAACGAACAATTTGAAACCATTTTTGTTGAAATCGCACAAAATAATAACTGACCACTCTGGCTTTGACCTTTTTTTGGTATAATTCAAGAAAGGTATACATGTCACAGACAGGTCAAACTATAATTTTTGCTGAACCATGAAATGGTATCAGCCTACATTAGTGTATCTTACTTACTTACTGACTGACTAATCTTTTGGTCTGAAATGGACATATCTCGAAAGGTATGACCCCAAGTGGTGTCAAATTAAAGAGAAAAAAGTAAAGAATACAATAAAAATATTTTCTCATCCGGGGGTAACACTCCTTATAGGACCTGGGCCAGTATTCATATTTTGGGTCCTTTTCATATCTCAAAATGCCAAAATGGTATGAACCCCACCCCCCCCCGGTGGTGTCAAATGAAAGAGAAAGAAGTAAAGAATGTATTAAAATTATTTTCCCCACCGGGGTGACATTCCTGATAAGACCTGGGTCAATATTCATATTTTGGGTCCTTCTCATATCTTGAAATGCCAAGAAGGTATAACCCCCTGAGAGGTGACAAATGAAAGAGAAAGAAGCAAACAATGTATTAAAAACAATTTTCCCAACGGGGGTGACACTCATCATAAGACCATAGTTATATTTTGCAATATATATCATCATATATCATAGGCTCCGGAATATTTTTAATATTGTGAGCCCAATGGCACTTGATCCATGTTATTAGTAGAATCATATTTAGGTTTTTTGTGACCGCGAGAGTAGCGGATGGATTGAGAGTTGAAATAGATTCTTTGAGATAATTAGAATAAAAGAAGCTCCAACGTCTCTCTCAAAAGTATGAGCTAACTCCAGGAGGGGGTAAATCTATAATACAGGGGTCAACAATTGAAAAAAGAAATGTTTGGATTGATGTAAAATGCATGTCAAACTATCAGTCTTGTCACAATGATTAAAAAATGTATAGTCTTTACGACCCGAGTTTACGGTCGGTGATATGAGACAAAAGGTGTCAAATGTCAGAGGTCAATCACACTAAGTCAAGATTTCTTTCTAAATAGTAATTTGTTCATCTTGCCACAAGGATTAAAACATTATAGTTTGCACTATCCATCGTTTCCTTTACCGCGTTGAATAGCACAAAAGTCAAAAGCCAGTGGAGTTAAATGACGACTGACTTCGTCGGTCGCAACACATAGTGGCGTAGGGTGATTTTCTAAATTTTCCGTTTCACATAGTGGCGTATAGGTTAGAGCTAGATATTCTATAATAGTTAATCCGTTAACTATTAAAGACACAGTTTAATAATTAAAGATACAGTTTAATTTGAACCTTGAACTTTAGTTTTAAATGGAATCGGGCCACTGAGAGATGACAGTTGAGGAGTATTGACTCTGTTACTAGTAGGATATCCTTCAAAAACGTTTTGCTCGAAAACGCATTTTGTCCTTCACGTACGCCAATATGTGTTGCGACCGACGACTTAGTTTGCCCTGTATCTCTTTTATCAAATGTAAGAGGCAGTGCAAACTATTTTTAGTTTCAATCCTGTGACTTGAATAAAATCGGAGCATTCTAAAAATTTGACCCTGTGTGATTGACCTATGACATTTGACACCTTTTGACACATCTTATATTTCCGTAACCATAACTCGTAGAAACTATACATTTTAATCCTTCTGACAGGACAGGTAGTTTGATATGCATTTTACAGTAGTCAAAGCATTTTTCATTTTTGGACCCTATATTATGGATTACCCCACCCCCTTCTGGAGTTAGGCAACCCTTGAGGCAACGACATAGGAGCTTAGTTTACTAAATATCTCAAAGAACCGATATCAACCTTCTTCTGCTCTCGCGGCCACGATAGCCCTAAATATAACCCTACTATATTTAGTGTTCTTATGGTACTTTGCCCATATGGTCACCAATATTATATAGGGCGTCAACAGATTTTGGAGCCATTGTATATGTTATGGTTTTTTAATAACATAACATAACATAACATAACATAACATAACATAACATAACATAACATAACATAACATAACATGACATAACATAACATAACATAACGATAGTATCACCAATTTTCATGCTTCATAAGCCTACTTGATTATTCTGTATTATAAATTTAGCATCCTAGGTACTTTGTACTAGCACATTGTTTTATAATAAACCAGAAATGAATGATCAGATTAATTATATCAATGGCTGTTAGGCCAAAAAAAAGTTTGTTTCCTGTAGCGCGCGCATTTCGTTTTGAGGGCTTATTGTGCGCATTTGATATTTTTTTCACTTACAAAGAAAAAAAAAGAAAAAAACCCGGAAAAATCGCAAAAAAATAATATTAAACACTACTACATTTACACATTGCACAACAAATATAAATATTCTTGAATATGAAGAAATATGATTTTTTGTGTGTGTCGGAGAAACCCACTGTAAATTCCCATTCCAATTTGCAGCGAAAAGGCGAAACGGGTATTTTTTTCCATTTCAAGACATGGATTAAAAAAAACCCCAAAAAAACACCCCATTTCGCATTTGACTTTTTTGGACCTGCTACATAACAGGAAAAAACATGTTTTTTTAGTTGCCTTATCGGTTTTAATCGATGTAAATATCTAGTCAGCAGCCCTTCTGAAATAAATCAGTGACGTAGATATAACTATAGGCAAAAGGTTTCAGATTTTTTCAGTTCTACTGAGAACGAACCGTTAACTTCTTATCATTGAATCTTGAATAATTATTACTGAATAGTCCTTAGCTAAACTTTGCGCGGCGTTGCTCAAATTCTAACTCCATTTGTTCTCTTGCATTTCGAGCTTTCTCTTTCTTCTTCCTATAATCTGATATCTCATCAACAATCACATACAAAAATGGATTTATAGATGAATTTATTGGTAGTATGAAGCCTATTATCCATGCATACACTTCTGGGGATATCTCAATAACTTTACCCTGTGCAAGGATACACACAATACACAAAGGCACCCAGCAACAGAAATCTGTGAAAACAACCAGAAACATTTTTCTCGCCATGCGAAGTTCATCTATTATGTTTTGTGTTCTTCCTGCCTGTTTTGCCGAATTTCTGGCGGATCGAAATAATTGTACATAACAAACAGCTACTACAATAAAACATAATAAGTTAACCCCGATAAATATCGCAATGGAAAAAAATGGGGAAATGCGGCTGCCTGTAATTTCAGCAAAGGTATAAGAAACGTTTACTTGAATAAATTTGTTTTTAAGCCAGGACACATTATAATATTTAAATCCACCGGGCAAGCTAAGCTCAGTCTCAGTCCAATTAAGTTGAGTGTAGCCATTCTTCACCTCAATTTGGTGTCGACGAATTATTGGGATACCAATGCATACTTCAGAAATACCAAATATTCCACCGTCGTCACTAGCAAAAACTATTGAAATTACACTAACCAATATGGCTAACATCCAAGCGAATGCAATACAAATTCGTGCCAGTTTTGTTGTTATTCGGTGACCGCCAAATGGGTTCTTTATTGCTAGGTGACGATCAATGCTTATCAAAGTAATAAAAAATACAGATCCCTCACTAGATAGAATTGACAAAAAACCAGCCAGTTTGCATACAACCCCTTGCCGCCAGATATGTGCATATGATGGAAAGAACTCCTTATAATACAAATCACCCATTTCGTCGACGGGTCCTTAAAGAACTTTAGCAAAATTACCCTCGATTAGAGAAAAGCGAGGGTAATTAATTTTGTTTCACTGGTTTCATTTTCTGATATTGGATTTCATAATTTGATCTTATATACCTCGACACCTGCTGATGTTTGACCTTTTGCATGTCAACACATTCCTGGTGCTCTGGAGGTCAGCTGGGCAAGGGAGTGAGTTTCTGGGCTGGAATTGCCAGAGGGCATAAAGTATGGTGACCCAAGTGAAGTCCAGCTGGTTAGGATGACAGATTGACCACTGTGTTTTTAAGACTAACTTTCATTCTCATGGCAATTGCCATGGCAACTGGCTGCCAAAGCTGAAAACATTTGAAGAAAGCATGGATTCAAAAGTTTTAAGGATATGTACATGAAATGCAATAACTAAAGTTAGAATGTTGATGCCCATCAGGAGGTCTGACATTGACAGGTGTGATATGAATAAGGTTTGGACTTTATTTGTTTGTTTTTTACTTGACCGCAAGTAATAAGCAGTTGCATTAGATACGAATGCAAGTAGTCCAACAATCCACATTGAAATCCTGATAGAATAATACGGTAGCATTCTATTGCAAGTTAGATATTCTGAGCGGGGTTCCTGTGATATACATTGTGCATTATTAATAAAACAACAGGTGGAAAATTTGTCTACCAAAACAGTTGAACTTTCTAAACTGTTGAAAGACTTGTGTGTTACTTCGTACATACCATTTCGTCTGAGGTCAATGGTACCAACTTTCGCATAGAAAACTTTATCTTCGATTCTTTGGATACTATTGTCAGAGATGTTTATAATTTGAAGGTCATGTAAGTGAAGAAAAACATTATTCGGTAGTTCTAAAATGTGGTTTTTGGAAAGAAACAGCGATTGCAAATTCCCCAGTCCATAAAACGTTTTTGATGTTAAGTTTTGAAGTCTGTTCTGACTTATATCCAATACTTGCAATTTTTCTAGCGTTCGAAATGAAGGTAGAATTATCAGTAAGTTTCTGCTTATGTTCAAATAACTCAATACGCTAATATTTTCAAATATACCATAAGGAATAATCTGTAAATTATTTTCAGATACATTTAAACTAACCAAATTTGAAGAAAACTGAAAAAAATCCGGTGGAAATTGAGCTATGGAATTTCTGCTTAAGTCAAGTATCTGTAACTTTGAAGGAGTAATGAAATCACACATATTGGAACATATTCCAATATCTGTGCTGAAATAGGTTGCATTTATCTTCAACTGATTACTACTTAGGTTTAGTAGTTTTATATATCCAAATCGTACAAAAATATCACCTGACAGTGTGGTCAAGTTATTATGACTCAGGTCAAGGAGGTAAAGGGATACTATATTTGAAGTGTCGAAAATGTCAACTTGTAATGTTATTAAGGTATTATAGCTAAGGTCAAGGACTCCACGAAAAATAGTCATTGCACCGAATATTCCATGTGGCAATGTGATTAAGTCATTATGACTAAGGTCCAGGTTTCCGGACACTTTGTAAAGTGAGAAAAATATTCGATCCGGCAATGTTATCAAGTCATTGTGACTCAGATCAAGGTATCCATTTATAAAAAAAAGTGAGGTGAATATTTCGTCCGGCAATGTGACCAAGTCATTATGACTCAGGTCAATGATTCCGTTAACTAAAGTGGAAACTGAAGCAAATATGCCATCCGGTAATTTACCTATGTCATTATAACTCAGGTCAATGGTGCCATATATCACCTCTAGTTCTGCAAACATTCCTCGCGGTAATGACTTCAGGTTCTTATGACTCATGTTAATTGTGGTCGTAGCCAGTAGCCGTAGAGATGCGAATATTCCATCGGGTAATGTGGTCAAGTTATCAAAACTAATGTCCAGGGCATCCCATAATTTTGTCACGTTGGTGAACAATCCACCTGGTGCTTTCAAGTGGTCGTTATGACTCAGGTCTAGGTTCAAATGTATTTCTAATACCGAGGCAAATATCCCATATGGTATTTGGAGCAGATCATTATAACTCAGATCAAGGGTTCCATATATCCCCCATAGTGAGGGGAATATTCCATTCGGTAATGCGGTCAAGTTATTATGCTTTAAGTCAATTGTTCCGTTGATAAACGTTAGTAAGGAAAATATAGCATCAGGTAGTGTTACCAGTTCATTATGACTTAGGTCAAGTATTCCCCATATTTTCCCTATTACCCCAAATATTCCATCCGGCAATGTGATCAAGTCATTATAACTCAGATCAATGGTTCCATCTAAATATAGTGAGGGGAATATTCCATCCGGCAATATGATCAAGTCATTATAACTAAGGTCAATTGTTCCCCATATTCCCCTCTCTAGTGCAGCAAATATTCCATACGGCAATGTGACAAACTTATTATGACTCAGGTCAATGACGCCAGATACCTGCTCTATTGAAGCAAATATTCCCCGTGGTAATGAATTCAGGTTCTTATGACTCAGGTCAAGGGTCATACATATTCGGCGTACAGAGGAGAATATTCCATTTGGCAATATGTTCAAGTTATCAAAACTAATGTCCAGGGCATCCCATAATTTGGTCACTGAGGTGAACAATCCACCTGGTGATTTCAATTGGTCGTTATGACTTATGTCTAGGTTCAAATTCATTGTGCATACCGAGGCAAATATTCCATATGGTATTTTGATCAAGTTGTTATAACTCAGGTCAAGGGTTCCTTCTATTATTAATAGTAAGGGGAATATTCCATTTGGTAATGCGATCAGGTTATTATGATTCAGGTCAATTTTCCCGTTGACAGTCCACAGAAAGGTAAATATAGCATCAGGTAGTGTTACCAGTTCATTATGACTTAAGTCAAGTAGTCCATCTATATGCGTATAAACTGTGGCGAATATTCCATACGGCAATGTGATCAAGTTATTATAACTCAGATCAAGGGTTCCTGGTATAGACGTAACTGAGGCGAATATTCCATCTGGCAAGGTGATAAAGTCATTATGACTTAGGTCAAGGGCTCCTAGTATTTCCTCCAGTACTTTGAATATTCCATCCGGCAATGCGATAAAGTTATTATAACTCAAGTCAAGGGTTCCCCATAAATATCGTAAAGAATTAAACAACCCATCTGGGAATATGGTCATGTTGTTATGACTCAGGTCTAGGTGTATCTCAATTTCCTGTACTGAGTCGATCATTCCATAAGACATTAGGGTCAGGATATTATGACTTAGGTCAAGGGTCCCTTTTAGAATAAGTATAGCAGGGAATATCCCATATGGTATTGTACTCAAATTATTATGACTTAGGTCAAGGGTTCCCTCTATATCCTGTAATGAAATAAACATGTCATCTGGTAACGTGACCAAGTTATTGAAACTCAGATCCAGAGTCCCATGTCTTATTTGCTCTAGTCGTTTGAATATTCCATTTGGTAATGTGGTCATGTAATTATGACTTAGATCCAAGAATCCCCGGATTTCTCTTAGTGAATAAAACACATAGTATGGTAACTCTACTAGGTCATTATGACTCAGGTCAAGTGTTCCCCATATTATCTCTAGCCAAACTATACCACCTGACAATGTTAGCAATGAATTATGACTCAGGTCAAGGGTTCCGTGTATTTCCAGTAGTGAAGAGAATACATAGGTTGGCATGTCAATTAGATAATTATGACTCAGGTCAAAGGTTCCTTGCATTTCACGTAGTGAAGAGAAGATATGTGGCAACTCGATTAGATCATTATGACTCAAGTCAAGGGTTCCCCCTATTTCTCGTAGGGGATAGAATCCATAGTATGGCAGCTCGATAATATCATTATGACTCAGGTCAAGGGTTCCCGATATTCTTTCTAGTGAAGAGAATGTTGTATTTGGCAGTGTGGAGAAATTGTTATAACTCATGTCCAGGATCCCCAAAATGTCTACAAGAGAACTAAACATTCCATCTGGCCATGTAGTCATGTCATTATGACTAAGGTCAAGGATTCCCGATAATTCTACTAGAGAGGTTAATATTCCGTGTGGCAAGGTTGCCAGGTCATTATTAGTTTGCGTAACAAATTCTGTCTCAATGGGGGTGTGGGTTTCCGTGTAAGTGGGGTTTTATCGTCAAAGGAGTCTTCACAGTTGACACTTATAAACCTAATTATCAAAACAAGTACAAGAAATTCTCGAATTTGAAACATTATTTTGATGATTTAGTAGACAATGTCCCCAGCAAATTTCGTCGAAAGCGTAGGTGCATCATTTAATATGTGGTAACAATTCGTCACAGATTTGGCACATTTGTTTTCGGTACGACAATAATCAGTATGTTTGCTTAAGTATTGACTACCTACAATATCATTATACTTATTGGTATTACCGTAATTGCTTCCAGTACACTACAAACAAAAATGTCGAAAACTTGTACATGGAGCTTCAAGTACGAGACGCTGATGGCATTCCGTGATCATAAAAACACTGCCGAGAGCTGTCAATAAAAATATATTTGGATTTGGTTAATATAAATTCCCCAGTTAGGCCCAAAATAGTAAAATAATTGTAATTCAGTCCAATAGCATAATATTTTTTCGTGGATGATCTCAGTGAAATACAGCGTTACGATTGAACCAAATATTGTTTCATTTTCTTATGAACGATTTTAACTTTTGATAAGAGAGTGAAGCACAAGAGATCTACACTAGATCCGTCTCGATCTCCTCCAGGCTTGTGCTGAAAAACAAACTGAGATTGGGATGGCTTCCCTCAGCATCCTTGCGGTTTGATATTGTAGTTTTATTACATTTTGCTGCTCCAAACTGGACATTCCATGTTACAGCCCGTGCCTCAAATGATCTCTTCTAGATCTTGGTTGAGTGAGCGGCAGCTGAGCTTGTCTCTTCAATGGATTCAATTAATCATATTTGGGTGGTGTCATCAGCAAACAGGATGGATTGGTTGTTCAGGTTTGCTGAGATTTCATTGATGAATATGATAAATAACAAGGGTTCTAATATAAAACCCTGGTGTACTCCAGCCTTGATACCCTTCACTCCTGACGATTTTTCATTCAGGACAACTTTCAATGAAGGACTTTTAAAGTTCTAGTACTTTTAAACAGTTCAGCAGCTTCAGCAGGAATAACATTTGCAGATTTCCACTGTGCAGGTATGAATCCTTTTCTCAAAACACAACTGGAGATGCTTTTCTAAGCACCCGTGTCGGGATGCCATCTGGGCCAGAAGCATTGTTGATACGCAGTTACGTTTTTACCTTCCTGAGCCAAAACATAACATTTAGCACATGGAAGTTGTCCTATAACGTAAATAAAGGAATGGCTTGCTATTCTCTTCTTCGGGAATGGTTCATTTGTCAATGAATTTCGGGAGAAACCTTACCCATCAGATTTTGGGCTTGAATGTAATCCAGAGTGTCTGCAGTATCTCCACCACACACGGTTTTTCTTGTTTAAGGCTTTGTTACGGCACTGATTCTACCAATCATCATCATCATCAGTCGGCTACGGAGCAGGCGACTACAAGCTTTCTCCAACTATTGGGATCTTGGGCAAGCGAAACAATTTTGTTTGGCTGCAGCATCCCTTCAGTATTTCCCAGGAGGTGCTAAACATACTGTAAGTACAGTGTGTGCGGCCGTCCAGGTTTCCTCTTCCAATGTGGTGGAATATAAAGGGCATATTCTTTCACAGGCTCGTCGTCTTCAAGACGCAGTATATGGCCGAGATATTTGAGTTGATGAATCTTGACTCTGGCAACCAGTGGAGTGGTGTTGGTCAGATTGTAGATGGTTTCATTTGGAATCCGATCCACACGCTTGATGTTTAACATGACATGATGACCAATCAGGATACCCAATAAATGTACGAGCTGTCTTTGTGGAGGGCTGAAGGTATGTGTGGCCTCACGGATGGTGTTTTTGACATTCGTGCAGACCCTTTGGGTCATCCTCTGTCCGGAGATGATACCAAGAAGCAACTGCTATATCATTCCTCAGCCCATTCCAGTCTGTTGTTTTATATATTTACAGAGAGGGCCTTGAATGCCAGGATGGGCTGGTTCTGTAAGTGGTGAGGCTTCCATGGTGGCTTTGATGAGATAGTGGTCGGCTGTTCCAATGTTATGGTCAATCTCTACCGGCACGAAGTAATTTGGCACATCTGTCATGATCATGTCAAGGCAGTTTCCAAGTTGGTGAGTGCAGCCATTTGTGTCAGTTACATGGGAGCAACTGCACCCTCTTTATGGGTAGTGGCAATTGAAGTCACCAGCTGTGATACAGTTGCCGTGGTTTTCGCTTGTAGATGGTATAAATGATAGAGAATATCATTAGCTCATGTAGCTTAGGCTCATAGCAGGTTTCCCTCAATATTGGTAACCCATTCTTGTCATGCTTGTGGTAGATTAAACATCCGATCCATTCACTATACTGTCTCTTTTTGCATACATGAGTAGGC
This sequence comes from Amphiura filiformis, assembly GCF_039555335.1. Classification (NCBI taxonomy): domain Eukaryota; kingdom Metazoa; phylum Echinodermata; class Ophiuroidea; order Amphilepidida; family Amphiuridae; genus Amphiura; species Amphiura filiformis. Next base: position 8,539,193 of record NC_092640.1, on the reverse strand, counting down.
AGACAAAGTGACACTGCTTGATTATCTTTGGGAATAAACTGAGCTATCGAGCTTTGATTCTGTTATAAAGAGGAGATCTGGTATATTGAATATTGTAGCTTCCGGTTGTCATTAATAAATCACTGACTTCTGATGTTTGTCAGTTATACATACATTTTTAAGTCTTTGTCGGTGGAACATTTCCAGTCGTCAATGTGTGGTCCGTCTATTTTCTTAGCTTAGGATTAAATACCTTAGCGACGATTTATGCAGTACATGGAGTTGTCAGCCCCTTAAGGAGGTGGATGGGAAATCCAATCACCAAATGCAGTGCGAATTACACTGCATCATAGCAACCAAGGTTGCATGTTCAGGCAAAGGTAATTCTTAGTTTCCACGACACTGAACTGCAACTGTGCTCCCTTTCTGAAAATGTGAACAGTAGACTCTCCTAGGACTAGTTTTCCTTAGTAGGAAGAGACTATTATCATAGTTAATAACTTTTCAGCCAGTAGGCCATTAATCGCTATATATGAGTTCAGCCTTGCTGGGCATGTTACAGCCGTTGGTCAATGTGCAGAAATTTCCAAAGACTTTTCCGCCACGTAGCAGACAAAGCAAATAGCTGCTGCCCAATGCCATTGTTTGCAATGCCGTCGCCAGTGGTGGGGCCGGGATTTGTAAACCCCTCCCAGAAATCAGGGATCGCCGGTACACCAACAGTCCAGGAGAATAATAAAACTTGGTCAATATCTATTTCGGGCATCATTGTTAACAAATTATGGCTTTAAGATGGACTAACCTAGCTAGCAAAGAGCTCGTCGAAAGAAGAAATTTAGGGGACAGGAGAGAGGAAACAGAAGTAAACAAAAGGGTACTTGTACATGATACAAATACTGAAAGACAGCTAAGGCGATAGAGGCCGCTTGTGGTAAGTACCAGCTATTTTGTATTATCTTGTAAGATTTTCTTTAATTTAAAAAGAACAACGCATGAAATATAACTCACATGACAAGTTCGTCGTCTTTGCTTGCCCAGGTCTTAAGCAGTCCTTTCTGAAGTCAGGAATCCACTTCTGTCTCTGTATACATATAAATGTCAAAAAAGTTAAATTAGAACGTTTCAAAATCAGGGCCGTCGCTGTGAGATAGGGGTCCACGCCCCGCCCCTACCCAGACATTAACGGGCGTACCCATGGCATATGCTCTCTATTGCACTACATAAACTGGCCTCAAAAAGAAACTTATAATTTTTCACAGGGTCATATCTTAAAATCCTCTCCATAAAAATGAACAAGAATTGCTCACAGGATTACTTCAATACTCTACTCTAAAAACATGTCAGTAACCAAGCAGTTGTCCAACTGACACAACAGCAAAATGCACTGACATGGAACACCTTTCTGGACTAAAAATTCACATCCCAACATATTTCTTTTGTTGGGTTCCAATCATTTTTACTACTAAGGGGTATTAAAGAGTGACATTAAATAAAGACTATAAAAGCCCCACTAGATAAACTTATAATAATATTAAATAATATCTAATAATAATAATAATAATGATAATAATAATAATAATAATAATAATAATAATACTAATAATAATAATAATAACAATAACAATAATAATAATAATAATAATAATAATAATAATAATAATAATAATAATAATAATAATAATAATAGGATGAATAATAATGACAATGATAATGATGATGATGATGATGATGATAATAATGATAATGCTTATACCCTACTATAGTATGTAATTATAATACATCTAATAACAATATTGCTTTGGAATAAAATCAACAATAAGAATTATATTTTTATATTATTTTTTTATAAATTAACATTTATAGCAAATGTTATCAATATTCACAGTAAATTTGATCAATAGCCCTAAAAAGATGCACTTTGGCAGGTTTAGTCATGAAAATATAGCTTATATTAACTTCAAACACTTATTCAACTATGTTATCCCAGTTAGCACAATTGGTAGAGCATCAGGCTTATAAACAGAAGGTCCCTGGTTCGAATCCCGGTAGATACTAAGGTAGGTGACTTGTGTAAAAATAAGGTAGTTAATTTGTCTTCGTTGTAAAATAGAGAGCCAGGTAATTTAAGACTTAAAGTAAGCACAGTATACAGAAGTAACTATTTTTTTTCGGTTTTTTTTCTCATTGGGCTTGTTTGCCAATGGTTGGATCAACGTTGGCTAATGGTTGGATCAACGTTGGTCAAATAACGTTGGCCCAACATCAAGGATTTGATGTTGGTCCAACGTCGCAAATTACATTTGTATTGCGGTTAGGTCAAAGTTGGATCGACGTTGGCCCAACGTTGTGGTGGTTGGCTGCCCGGCCAAAATCACGTTGGGCCAACGTCGAAAAGCAACGTTGGCCCAACGTAGTAAGGTCAGTTCGCTCACGTTGGACCAACGTTGGGCCAACGTAGTGTTGCTATCTGGGCAAGTTCATGAGTGATTGAGTCAAATTTTCTACGCTTAGCGATGATCCTGGCTGAAGTGCGTTGTACATTTTGGAGTCTGATGATAAGAGATTTGCTGATGCCTGTCAAGAGGCTGTTGCAATAGTCCAGTCTGCTGGTAACAAGGGTATGCACGGCTAACTTAGCAGCTTCTGTAGTAAGCATTTTGCGAGCCCTACTGATGTTGATGAGATTGAAATTGGCAGTCTTGATAACATTTGCAACCCAGGATCAAACATGACCCCTAGATTTCTAACAGGGTTTCTCTGAACGGGGACGTTGCTTACTTGCTTGCTTAAGATGAGTGGTGTCCTCGAACTACAACAGCACGCCAAACCCTTCTGTCCTGCATGGCCGTTCCCAAATCCATAACATCCAGTCCAGTGTCCTGTTTCAATACATCCACGTATGTTAGAGGGGTCTGCCAGGTTTTCTGTTTCCATGTTTTGGTGTCCAATGGATCAGCTTGGCTACAGGCTCATTTTTGCTTCTGTATGCATGCCCAGCGAAACGTGTCCTCCTCTCTCTGATTTTCTGTGAAAGTTTTGGTAGGTCCCCATACAGCTCTTTGTTTGTGATGTCTGCTTCCAATTGATGTTGTAAACTGCTCTAAGCATTCTTGTGTAGCAACCATCAAGTTCTTTACATAATTTGGGAGACATGGTCCATGCTTCACATCCATAGGTTAGTACAGATTCGACGGTAGCAGAAAATAAACGAGTCTTGAATTTCCTTGGGAAAGTTGACCTCCAGATTTTGTTGAGGCTGTTACATGCTCTCCATGCAGCTGCTTTGCGTGTTTTTACGTCTTTTTCCGTGCTAGCCATCCATGCACCCAGATACTTGAAGTCGCTCACCTCATCTAGTTTGGTGCCATTGTTTGTCTGCATAGATATCTCTTGACTATGGTTGAAAGACATGAACTTCGTTTTTGAAGCATTCATTTTGAGGCCAACTTTTCCAACAGATGATTCAACCCTTTGCAGTAGCTCTTGTGCTTGGTGGATTTCCTCTGAAAGTAGGGCTATGTCAACGGGGACGTTGACACCAGCGATATTCACTGAAGGCAAGTTGAACTTTGCCAACTGCGCTCTAAAACCGATCACCATAACTTCAGTTTTTTCAGCATTGAGTTTGAGACAATTTTGGACATCCAAACTTGCACTTTGGAAACACAGTCTTCCAGCTTTGACACAGCTTGTGTTACACTCAATCAATGTTGGTATGTGTATTCTAATGTTGTTGTATATTATATAAATTGTGTTTTGTGCTGCCTTTTTAGGCCCTCCTGCCTGCTTGATGGCCTGCCAACGCAGGTTTTCAGCGTGTCCTGGGGGTGTTTGTACATATTCTTTTGTTAATGTTGATGTTTTTTATAATGTGGTTAATAAAGAATGATTGAATAATATATATTTTCTAGATCAGGGCCGTCGCTGACCCCTACCCAAACACTAACGGGTCTACCCATGACATATGCTCTCTATTGCACTACATATATATATATATATATACACACAAAAGAACCAGTCTGGAAGATAAGTGTATTTTTTAAATTTAAACTATCTTTAATTAAAAAAGAAAAAGATAACTCACATGACAAGTTCGTCTTCCCTGCTTGCGTAGGTTTTAAGCAGTCCAGTGTACAGTCAGGAATGCCTTTTTTGTTTCTGTACACACAAAATAAATGTTAAAAACAGTTTGAGCAGGATGTTTCTGTATGCCCAAGGTATTTCTTTTACTAACAGGGGGGTGAGGAGAACTGAAATATCCTTTTCACTTAGAATGTAATTGTAAGAGCAAATATATCAAATATCAGTGGCCTTCACTAATTAACCCCTACCTTAGACGTTTAGTCACCCACTCCCCGGTAAAGGCCTATAAGTCATTTTGTTTCGCTAACCTCCCACTTTTTGCGTACATTGAGAAAAAGTAATCCTGGAGAAACAGAAAGGATGATGAAGAAGTGAAGCCCCCTCGGAGATGGAAAATTGTATAATAGGGGAAATAAAATCAATTCTCGCTATTCACAATAGCTATTCACAAGGGCGCCGCCAGCGGTTTGCGATATAATCGTGATGTATCATGGGAAAAGGTCGACATCAAGTCCGCGCAATACGAATATTACCATGCTATTACATAGGAACACGTGACAATATTTTTTAGTTTGTCAAAATAAAGGTGTTACACGCGAATCGATACTCAATAATACTTAATAATGTGATTTGAAATGTGCACAATTAATTTTTTCTCTATCGCTTTGCGTGTAATACCGTTATATTGACAAACTAAAAAATATTGTCACGTGTTCCTATGTAATAGCATGGTAATATTCGTATTGCGCGGACTTGGATGTCGACATTTTCCCATGATACATCACGATTTTTTTGTTTTTGTTTCGTGAAAGAGTCACGTGCCGGATAACGGGTGTGGGCCCGGTAACGGACGTGCCCCTGCCTGAATCCACGTCTGCTTTCACCTTTCTACAGTATAGCTACTCCGAAATGCTTATCCTTAATGACGACGGGACGAAGCTCTTTATCTTCATCCCATTTTGGGCGCGATGTGCCTCTTCTTTGACTTCGTGCTGGAGACGTGTATGGTCTGTCCTTCTGGGGATGTTCGTGGTTTGGGTTTGATGTTTTGATTATCTGGTGTCCTTCTCCGGCCTTCTCGGGTCTTACTTCTGCACAATTTTCCATCTTCGAGGGAGCATCACTTCTGCATCATCCTTTCTGTTTCTCTAGGATTACTTTCAAAACTTATTTTTCTCAAATATGATGTACAGGGTGTAACAATAAAATTTATACAATTGCGTTTTGACTTCTAAGGAAAAAAGAAAAAGAGTTGTGGCACAAACATTATAGGCAATATAATTAGAAATATATTGGCCAAAAGAAGACTTTTAGTTGGTTTCTTTACTAGCTTGGGCTCAAAAGCTATGTCCAATTAACTAAATCGTCCAGAAAACGTGTTGGGCCACTTTTGCCATGTTTGCGCATATCAAGTTTGCACCGCGTAAAACAGACTTTTTGCTTATCGTGCATTAAACATCAAAGAACTGACACGAAAGAATTATAAGTGTTTTTTCTTCATTTAACATGTACTAAATAATAATATGATATTTTTTTAAACTTTAATAAATGAAGACATGATTTCTTTCAAATTAGATTATGAATAAAGTAATTTCTCATATTCCTGAGATATCATCATGGGTAAAACAACTAAGAACAGTTTTTGTATCCATAAGTAAAAAACAAACGGTAATAAAAGTTTTGAAATCAAGTTCAGTAAAATAAGCATAATAATAACATGTTCAGCAACGGCAAACATGAATAGGTTCATAACAAAAATCATGTAATCATTTCTACCACTTCGAAAACCCCATTGTTTAAAACTATCTATCAAAAGAGCACCGACCAACTGGTCCAAGGTTCAACTCTGTTCAGTCAATTTTGTCAAATACATGCAGACAAAAGTAGCCCAAGCGGTTTTAAGACTAGGTTACGTAATTGGCCATATCTTGTATACCATCGATTTATTGGAACAAAGCTTATCTGATGACTAAAGAAATTATCTTGATAGACGTATAAATATCAAACCAAAAACTAAGAGGCATACTTGTGTAATAACTCTTTAAAATAATCCTAGAGAAACAGAAAGGACGATGAAGAAGTGATGCCCCCTCGAAGATGGAAAATTGGGCAAATAGGGGAGATAAAGTCGCCCATTTGAACATCCTTTTTTTTCTTCTTCTTTTTTTTATTTGTTTTGGTTTCGCGAAGGGTCACGAGCCTGAATCCCTGTCCGGGATCCCTGTCTGCTTTCACCTCCTTACAGTATATCCGAAATGCCTATCCTCATACGACGGGACGAAGTTCTTTATCCTCGTGTGTTCCCATTTAGGGTGCGACGTGCCTCCTCTTTGACTTCGTGCTGGAGACGTGTATGGTCTGGCCATCTGGGGATGTTTGTGGTCTGGGGTTCTCTACATTTATGGAATACGCAGGTTCCTGGATTCTTTCTTTCTTTCTTTCTTTCTTTCTTTCTTTCTTTCTTTCTTTCTTTCTTTCTTTCTTTCTTTCTTTCTTTCTTTCTTTCTTCCTTTCTTCCTTTATTTAATTCAATATTTGTTTTCTGTACAAAATCATATAGAGATTTTTCTTATAAAAATATTGCCTTCCCTATTCAGCCTATTCAGGCGTTCACTTTATTATTGTTTGTTTTATCATGAGATAGAAGGAGTGCGAAATATAAAACTCTATGTCGACTATAATAATATAAAGTAAAAAAGTAAAATAATGCTTAAAATTAAATTTGTTCCCTTTTTAAAATTTCTAATTTTATAAAAATCTGTGGAGCTGTACACACGTGATATAATTCTTTGAGGCGAGTAATTCGAAATTAAAATTTCTTGTTCTCTCTGTAGAACTGCACAATGATCAATAAGTTTTTATATTTTTTTTTATACTTAAAATATTACAAAGATCTAAATATGGTGCTTTGAGTGAAAGGCGAGTAATCTGAAAATAATAACTTTCCCTGTTAACCTGTGTGTAGTACTGTGCTTATATTTTCGTTTATCGTTTTAAGCCTGGCTACCAAGTAAATTTACAAATTTTACAATAGTTATATTACCAGATATTTGAATTTATTTTAAGCCCCTTTTTTTGTTATTTTTTTCTTTTTCTTTCTTTCTTTCTTTTTTTTCTTTTCTTTCTTTCTTTCTTTCTTTCTTTCTTTCTTTCTTTCTTTCTTTCTTTCTTTCTTTCTTTCTTTCTTTCTTTCTTTCTTTCTTTCTTTCTTTCATTCAATATTTGTTTCCTTCTTTTCTTTTTACCCTTCAACGTACACTTTGAGGGGGAAAACGAACTACACTATCCGCTGTTTTCGAGCGGTTTATTGCTACGCTCGGCCTTACGAAATGTCTACCCTCATATTTGCTGCACGTAGCCACCTTTTCACCTATATCATAAACTAATGCACTTTGCAAATGTTTCAATTTTTGTTCAATTTAATGAGCATGAAGATTTTTCGGAAGAGGCCAAAAATTATAGGGATAAGTATACCCATTTTTATGATTTTGGATATGTATTACAAACAAACCAATAAAATAAAATGTACATATTTATTCTTTTGGTTGGCCATCCCAATTTGAAAAGGTAAGCTTACATAGTCACAGAATTTCAGAATGACTACATCTACCGAATTAGTCCCTGCATTATTATTATTATTATTTTTTTTTAAGTATCAGCTAATTTTTTTTTTAACACATGCCTATTAAGATTTCATGAAACAGCTAAGGAAAACATTGCAAATAATACATTTTTATCTCATCCTAACATACAAAAATACAGAAACATTTAGTTTCAGGCACTGACATTTTCTGCCTTTTCACAGTATTACTTTACATTACTTTACTACATAGTATTGCAGGTGCACTGCTCTTGTGTTTGTACTTATAATCATTATTGCATGAGAAGTATCAATTGATTTTCACAATAATCATATAAATTGACAAATTTCTACCAAAACTTCCACTTCCGATGTCACTTATAAAACAATATTACAACTCATGAAATGTACATTGGAAATATAAATTGTTTACCAACATAATAATAACAATAATATTAATAGCAATAATAATACAATAGTGTAGTGCTACTGATCATGTTAATTGCAAATTCATAACGTTGGCTTTTTCTAATACTATTCTTCCACGATCCACTCAAACACCAACACACACGTTTTCATTGAATCAACATCTTGATATTGCAATAAGAATTTTTTTAACTTACCGAGTTTGATGCTCCAGATATATTTGCAAGTCCTTTGGATCCTCCAAAACTCAAGGACATGAACTCAAAAGCAAAGGATGAAACTACGATCTCCAGTTTTAATATCTCGACCAGCAGAAGAGCCTCCGTTAAACTAAAATAGCCAGAAAAGTTCTACAAAATGTTTTGTTGCTGGTATTATGTTCCTACCACTAGGTGGATACAAAATCAACACCTGCTTCAGAGGTAATTGAATAACTCAAAGCTCATCCCGTTTGGATCCTCCAAATGGCGGGCACGAATTAGGAGCTGAAAATGCAGAATAGTGATAACAAGATTTATATATTTTTTTATGTCTAGCTGCCGAGATAGCAGCGACGTTTGCAAGCTTGACTAAATTTAGTATCAGACAACTAAATCACACAGCGCTGTGGCTACAAATGGTATATCAGGGTGTGGTAGCTAATATATAACTCACAAACAAATTCGGATGGTGGCGTCTTAAATTAAAGATGAGTAGTCAGATATTTTAATATTGTGTTTTGTACCTTACATTAAGGCTTGTACCAAAATATTCTAATCCAAAGTTTGGAGTTAACTTGTTTAACACTTCACAAACATTTGTGTTCAGTTCTTTATTTACTGATAACCTGTAGAAAAGAAAGAAACAACATTGCAAGTCACTGTGGGTGATTTTTTTCTTCAAGATCAAAATGTCGGGTGAGTCCATGGAGGTCGGATGTACCATATTTATTGAAATTGAAGTTTTTGGTGGATTGAGAAAATATCAACAAATGCGCATATTTTAAACTATTTTACAAGTCTTAAAAGAAATCAATTAGTTTTTAATGATAATAAAGTAAAGAAAATGTTTAAAAAATGATAAGTTTCAAACAGGTTGCCATTAAAACGATACCGGCTCCAGTTTTAGCATTATTTATAGAGTGCTGTATTTATTTTGTAGTTGATGTATTATTCCAGTGACAAATTCAAGTTCGGTGAGTTAGCTAACACCTAATTGGAGACAGATCGATTACGAATGGCCGTTAGAACCGAAGGGTCGTTATTCTGAAGGTTCGTTATTCCGAAGGGTCAATACTCCGAATTTACAACACAGTCAATACTCCAAAGGTTCGTTATTACGAAGGGTCGTTATTCTGAAGGATCATTATCCGAATTTACAATAAGGTTTATTAATTCGAAGCCTCGTTACCCTCGAAGGATCATTACTCCTATTAATTTAAATGTCACTTCAGAATAACGAACCTTCGGAATAATGACCCTTTGGAGTAACGGAGCTTCGGAATAACTATCATTCGGAATAACGAACCTTCAAATATCACAGATAAATACTTTTGTGGGTCCTGTGGTTCTTGAGTTATGTTGTAAAGAGGGCGGAAACAACAACACTTTTGTAAAACGTACATAACTCATTAACAACAATAAATCAAGCAAGTTTTCAAAGTATATGATTTGTAGAATGAACTTCAAAGTGTTATTTTTAAATAATATATTGATTTAGATAATGAAAATCGATTTTTTTTTTTTTCGACCAACAATACATCGTGTACCCTTAACAAAGCGGATCCAACAAACAATATTAAGTTCACGCACGAAGAGGTAGCGGAAGTAAATTAAAAACCTCGGTCGAGATTTTGCCAAGTTTAAATTTAATGAAATAACGGTTAGTTAATGAAAATAAAGAAGTGAAAATTTAGCAACGCGACGAGGTTTATTTGCCCGTAATAGAGTTCTATTGTATCCGCTATTGTATCCACTATTGTATTCTATTCATAAAACTACTGCAAGAATCGCGGCAATCACTGATATTGCTGGTGTCTACCGCCGGCGTTTCGCATTTATTAACATTCAAAATGATCCGATACTCTTACATTTATAGTTTTATTCGTGCTTTTTATATAATATTCAGAATATAATATTCTGAAAACTACTAACTTTTAAAGTGAAAATATATATTCCATCGTAAATATATCATACTTAATTGTATAGATAGAAATCTATTATACTCAACCCAGAAGTGCCCATTGCGCCCAAATATCCCCGCATATATCCCATACACGATTTTATTCATTCATTTTGGGCTTTAAACAGTCGTCAAAAATCAGCATGATCAAACCGTGTATGACTTGCTGCTTTACAAATTATCCTCACTTGACCAAACACGCACAATACATGATCGAAACACCCAGCAGAGTTTTATAATAAGATTATAAGACGGCGCGTGGCTTGTCTTAACGATGCAAAAGAGGCCATCAACTTACCCACTGACAATAGCTAATTTGCATGGCAGAAATCGATAGTGCGGACACTCTTCAGTCGCAAACCAACCAAATTCGTGCTATTTTGGCGTTCTTGGAAAATAAATCTCGTGAATAGAGTTCCCTCTCAACAATATCTACTATCTGCCCAGATGTTTGCCAATAATGACACACTCTAGAAACGCCAACATAAATCATCCAACAGCTTCATTTTAAGAATTATTTCAGTATCCAAATCAATAGGAACAGAAAGAGTATGGTCTACACATTGCAGGAAAATGTTTCATTTGTTTCTTCCAGCATTCTATATTTCCCTAAAATTATCACATTTTTGTCACCAAAATACTATGAAAATGATTCAACAAGCTACGCAGAAATTATGTGCGATGAATCATACAGATTTTACAAAATTTTACATAACTGTAGACAGTATTGGAATATCTTGATGATGTTTAGGCATTTTGAAGGGCAACATAAGTATAATAAGAAATCAAATATTGCGCCCTCGTCGCAACCTCCATGTAATCGAAAGTCGTAAAAGTAAATCCGATAACAATAGAGGGTATTCATTACTTCATCATTTATGTGGTTGCTCATACATAAAATTCCTCCACATAGGCTGTTTAGCTTAATCGGGAAGTGACTTCTTGAAATGATATCACACTGATCAGACTAATCTTTATGTTATTACAGCGAGGCCCACATACAATATTCAACACAAAGTGAACGATGTTTTAATTTGGAGGGCTAACAAACCAACACCGCTAAATTCGACTGACGTGTGTACAACGTGGGATGCTATGAGGAAATTGAACACTCGTTGTCTGATCATGCATGTGCGTTTATGCAGAGAGTAGTTATTCTTGAGAGGGCACTCACCTCATTTGCATGGCAAAATTACCCGTCTCCTCTGCAGCCAATTTGGTTTCGCTCCATCGAAATCAAGCTGGTCACGGAGGAGACTACTTTCCTTTGTGTTTGTTCATTTGTGTATGGAGAGCCCTTCTTGGAGTCCGTTTGGACTCAGGCTACGCTCTCAGCTAGAGTCCGACGCTGCATTGTACTAGAAACACCTTCTCTGTGAACTCGCTAGAGCAAGGAAAATAAAAACTGGTTTCATTACTATCTGTTTTTGAGCTTTTTTTGCAGGTCTGCGACCATGGTGTTACCACAACTGTCTTTGCGTCATTAACATGTGCTGGAGTCTAGCACAGGTCAACCAAAGTCCCGGATTTTAATAAGACAATAATGATTGACACACACACCAGGAAGTTTCTCATCCAAAAGAATGAGAAAATTTAAATTCTCACCATTTTGGCCGTTTCTCATCAAAATGTCCGTTTTCTCATCCAAAACTTCCTTTAGTGTATTAAGTTAGCTTAGGCCTATTGATTCTAAATTTGCTGGTAGGGTAAAACTCGTTTTAGGGGGGTGTTTAAAAAAGTTGGCCACACATGCGTATAGGCCTACATTATCATACTTGAGTGCCCCTCCCCGGTGAAATTTGAGACTCATTTGGTCACCGTCCTAAGCGTCCTTGCCCACACGAGTCGCCCCGGAGTAGGCCCTACCCGGCATTATTAATTATTAGTGGTTAGCCTCCCTAAATACAGTCGCGTATCGTGTTGTCAATTATCGTTACTTGTGTCCATGGATATGACCCCATGTATAAGTAGGCCCCTAGTCTTCATAGAATTCACACAGTCTATGCCATGTCATTTACGGATACAAAGAGGATAATAATGTTGAGGGCGCCCACAAAATCTTACACCGTCTTACACAATGTTCCAAGGCAAAGTTCAGTTTAATATTTACTCATCGTAAAAATACAGACGTTTTATTATGTGATGATGTTGTCTGGATGGGTGGACAGTTGTCACACTGTGGAAAAACAACAACCGGGAATCCGCATTCATTTACAAATAGCATTAAATTAGTATCACATAGTGGCCTCCGTGCAGTGGAAAACCTTAATTCTTTCATCAAAAAGAAATGAAAATGACAAAAAAAAACGGATCCACCTGTACGCCTATAAAATGGGCACAGAAATTTGTCTCAAATATGAATTAATTTTAAGAAACATACGGGATATGATGAACCAATGACCTGACGCCATGATAGTAGGATCTATTAGTCGTTTTATATACAATGTATATACCGTGTTGTCATAATACCAATATTTGACATAATATATAACGAGTAATATTTAGTATTGTAAATATGCAGTTCATATGCACAAACGAACACTGATCTTTATGATATTCAGGTTGTTGTACATCTCATATAACATGTCATATAGGTGGTCATATGTGTTGACCTTCTCCTATTGTATTTGTTCATCTGTGTATGGAGAGGATTAGCGCCATTAAAACTCCATCAGTATTTGGGCGTAGTTCAGTGAACTCACCAGATTGCTATTCCAAGTACTTTGATAAATACAGATAATACGTATTAATGGGTCGAGGCGATTGCATTGAAAAACTAATAAATTATTCATAACAGTTACGTAATCAATCGATAGTGCGGACACTTTTCATTTACAAACCACCAAAATTCGTAATCTTTTAGCGTTGGAAAAGAAACCACGTGAATAGAGTGTCATCCCCCTGATAAACGTTCGGATAGCGGTTACTTAGCAACTCTCGTTGCGCTTGGGTTTATTGAATATACTCTATATAAAGTCATCAATATGTCGTTTCCAGTCCCTGGTTGAAGTGTTGGGTTCTGCTACTAATTTTTATAAATAATTCTTTTACCCCATAGCATTAAAAAACTAGTATTTTGATACTTAAAATAGCTGGATGCGGTATGCAGCAGATTGGGATGGTTACGGGTCGTTAAAACCACTAACCGCGAAATGAGGATATCGAACTAGTTTGCCCGCAGGGCTAGAAAGAACCGCTTATGCCCCGCAGGGCTACAAAGAACTGCTAACCGCGAAATATGGATATCCAACTAGTTTGCTACAAAGGAGCTTCAAAAAACCACTCACCGCGAAATATGGATATCCAACTAGTTTGCCCTGCAGGGCTATAAAGAACCATTAACCGCGAAATATGGATATCCAATTAGTTCGCGTCGCATTGCTTCAAACAACCACTTACCGCGCAATATTTTTATACCTCAAAAAAAGTATTAATATCTACCAAAAAACGTTTCAAAACGTAAAAGGGGCCAAAGTTTAAAAAATCTTTCCTGTGTGGCTTTTAACCCTTTTTTAAACTTGGTCCTATTTATGAAAGTTTCTAAAGACCCATGATACGAAGTCATCTATAGGCTACTCGTTGGTTTTCTTAGTTGTCAGTGTTTATTTTGTAGAGCAAATGAATTAATGTTCGTGCGTAATTGAAGTTTTTCCGTGTAGACGTTATAATTAATTATTCTGTATCTTACTTTCTTACTTGTTGTTGTTTCTTGTTATACAACATATTTCATTGTTCTTTTTGGGATGAAAGGTAGGCCTGAAAAGGGCTGTTTGTTTTGTATTTGGTTCTTCTGAAGTGAGTTTACTGTGTTGCTCTGTCCTCTACCTGGTTGCCTCTTTAGCGAATACAGGTTTCAGCCCTATACTGATTGAATCAATTACGTTGCGTACATTCCTTGTGCGCCGGATACTTGCAGCAGTAATACGTTTGCAAAGATCTTGGAGGCTAGCTGGTGGTCCTCGCTCATAGACGTGACTTTGGATTTTGTAGGCCACTCCAAAGCATGACCCATCCCAACCATTCTGTTTGCTATCCGTGGATAGAGTGAAAAAAGGGTACAGTACCATCAGAGGTACATTTTATTTTATTTTTTTAAGTTGGGTACACGCTGTATTAAATGTGATTAAATTTTCAGAAATAGGAGAAAAATAGAGCGCAATGAGGGCTCTGTTTTTTCGGGACACCGTGTAATATGATGGTTATACCCAAGTTGCACTTACGGTGACATTTAAGGATTTTGTTTATTAGTACCTTGATAGTTGCTACAACATCCGCCCTCACCCACCGTTTTGAGAATTGGTTCAATTCTAAAGGCGGGATCATTTTGAAGAGGGGGTTTCATCTTATTTAAGCCGATAATATGTGTCATAAACAATTATACTGCAGCCCATTTAGTTTATGTTTCCTATGTCCATAACATGGGTGCAAAAGCAAACCCCGGAAGCAAACGCAACTTAATAACGCAGATTCTGATTAAGATAAAAATCGGCACCTAGTGATGATTAAGCTGTTTTAATACCTACACAACCATGTAGAGCTTTATATATAAATGTTGCCTTCCTTATTCAAGCATTCACTTTACTTTTTATTTGGTTGTTTATCATCAGGCAAAAAGAAAATTTAAAAAGTCTATGTTCACTATATAATTTTGAATAAATTCGTTAAGCTGCACGTGCTGCTTCTTTTCCTTCTCTTGTTTTTCTTCTTTTCGCTGTATAATTGCACAAAGATCAATACGTTCTTTTCATTTTCTTTAAACTTAAAATATCACAAATATCTATATATGGTCCTTTGAGTGAAAGGCGAATAATCTCAAATATTGACTTTTCGTGTTTGCCTGTGTAGTACTGCTCTTATCTTTTTCCCCATAGTTTTGAGCCTGCTACCGAATAAATTTACAAATTTTACGATAATTATATTATAAAAGATCTTAACGCAACGTAACGTCGTATCTTATTTTAAGCCGTTTTCTTTCTTTCTTTTTCTCGTTATTTTTTCTTTCTTTCCTGCTTTCTTTCTTTCTTTCTTTCTTTCTTTCTTTCTTTCATTTTTCTTTCAATCTTTCTTTCTTTTTCTTTCTTTTTCTTTCTTTCTTTCTTTCTTTCTTTCTTTCTTTCTTTCTTTCTTTCTTTCTTTCTTTCTTTCTTTCTTTCTTTCTTTCTTTCTTTCTTCCTTTCTTCCTTTTTTTCTCTTTTTCTTTCTTTCTCTCCTTCTCTCTTTCTTTTCGTCTCTTTCTTTCTTTCTTTCTTTCTTTTTCCTACCTTTCATTTTATTTTCCCGTTTCTGAAACTTTATATTTCAATTTATATAACAAAGATTTTCCCCACCGGGGGTGACACTCCTCATAAGTCCTGGGTCAGTTATCATATTTGGGTCCTCTACATACCCCGAAATGACAACCAGGTATAACCCCCCCCCCCAAGTGGTGTTAAATGTAAGTAAGAGAACAAGGTAAAACAGATAATAAAAATAATTTTCCCACCAGATAACACTCGCATAAGACCTGGGCCAATAGCTTAGGGGTACTACACCCTGCCCAATTTTGTGCCTATTTTTGCATTTTTCTCAAAAATTATAGCGCATTGGTGACAAGTAAGATATGTATATTATAGGGGCAAGGACTACAACTACTGCACTGGAAATTTCAGCACAGACAACAGTTGTGGAGTTACAGTCAAAAATGAGGGAAAACCAATATTTGATCAATAAATCAATAACTACTTGCCTTGAGTTGCTGAAATTTCAGTGCAGTAGTTGTAGTCTTTGCCCATATAATATACATATCTTACCTGTCACCAATGCGCTATATTTTTTTGATAAAAATGCAAAAATAGGCACACAATTGGCCAGGGGTGTAGTACCCCCTTAAGCCATATGATTCAGCTATGGTGCTGTATCCGCTCTAGTTTAAAATAGTTTCACCTAGATCATAAACTAATGCACTTTGCAAGTATTTCAATATTTGTTCATTTTAGTGAGCATGACAATTGTTGGGAGGAGGCCAGGAAATTACCCAGCAAACACAAAAACGTTTTTAAAACGTTTTAAATAAGTTTTATTTTGGGTTTTGGTTTAGATAAAAACGTTTCAATAACATTAAACTGTCGGGTTATATAAAGCTCATGAAATCGTTTTAAAACGTTTTGTATGAAAACACACTACAACAATATTTTTAAAATGTCATTGTAAACTATTTTGGCAAACATTTTGGCCAAATATTTTGTCAACACTTAAATAACATTATTTTAAAATATTTGTACCCAGCAAACACAGAAATGTTCTTAAAATGTTTTTTGCAAAACGTTTTAATAACATCTAAATGTCGGGTTATATAAAGGTCGTAAAAACATTTTAAAAACGTTATTGTAAATATTTTGGGCAAACATTTTTTGCAAAATATTTTTTTCAACCCCAAACTAACATTCTGTTTAGAATGATTTGTACCAAGTTTTCACAAATGTTTTTGGAATGTTATTAAACGTTTTTATACCCTTTATATAACCCGACATTTAAATGTTTTCTGTAAAACATTTGTGTTTGCTGTGCAGTAAATTACCAACAAATATTATTTAATGTTATGAAAACGTTTTATACCAATAATGTACACTTTATATAACCCGACATTTAAACGTTTTCTGACAACCTTTTATAACCTTTTGCGAATGATGTCGAAAACGTTTTGTGTTTGCTGGGTATGGGGATAAGTACCGATTTCGTTGTGTTTTCGGATGTGTAAGAAACATACAAACAAAATAATGTACCTATTTATTCTTTAGGTAGGCCGTCCCGATTTGAAACAGAAAGCTTAAAATAAAAATGGCAGGTGACATTTTGTCTGTTTTTCAACAACAATATTATTTTAGCGTGTGACTATATCGACACAATTATTCCCCATATTATTTCTTTTAAGTACCAGCAAACACATCAAGCTTTCATGAATCAGCTAAGGTAAACATTCAAAATAATACATTTTAACTCAGCATAACAGGCAAAATGTCCAAAAATGAATTCCAAGACACAGACCCATTTAGTTTCAGGTCTTCATATTTTCTGCTTGTTCACAGTATTACTTTACTATATAATAATATTCCGGTGCAGTGCAGTGGTCCTGTATTATAATACTTATAAACATTATTGCATGGAAATTATCAATTGATTTTCACAATAATTATAGAAATTGAAAAACTTTTGCCAAAACTTCCACTACCGATGTCACTTGTAAAGTAATGTTTACAACTCAAGAACAGTACATCGGAGATAGGTCAAACTATACTTTTATAGCAAGGAAAGTTTTACAATACTAAGTTAGATGCTCCAGAGGAAACGGACTCAAAAGCAAAGGATGAAACTACGATCTCGAGTTTTAATATCTCGACCAGCAGAAGAGCCTCCGTTAAACTAAAATAGCCAGAAAAGTTCTACAAAATGTTTTGTTGCTGGTATTATGTTCCTACCACTAGGTGGATACAAAATCAACACCTGCTTCAGAGGTAATTGAATATCTTTTAAAGTAGAAACACATCCCGTTTGCATCCTTCAAATGATGAATTAGGAGCTGAAAATTCAGAAGAGTAATAACAAGATTTACATCTTTGTTCAGTTTAACAGAGATAGTAGCGACGTTTGCATAAAGTTAGCCCTACTAAATTTAGTATTAGATAACGCGGTAAGGTACGACTAAATCACACAGCGCTGTGGCTACAAATGGTATAGCATGGTGTGGTAGCGCACGTGTGATCACGTCATAGATCGTTATATTTTTCATCCAATGGTAATCACCCATGATGCTCGACGTTGAAATATTTAACTTCCTTACAAATTCGGCAAGGTACGACTAAATCACGCGGCGGCTGCAAACGATATCAGGGTGTGGTAGCGCAGATATGATCACGTCATAGATCGTTATATTTTTTTTCATCCAATGGTAATCACCCACGATGCTCGACGTTGAAATATTTAATTTCTTTACAAATTCGGCAAGGTACGACTAAATCACACGGCGGCTGCAAACGATATCAAGGTGTGGTAGCGCACGTGTGATCACGTCATAGATTGTTATATTTTTCATCCAATGGTAATCACCCACGATGCTCGACGCTGTAATATTTAACTCACCTACAAATTCCGTAGGTGACATCTTAGATTAAAGGTGGGTAGTCAGATATTTTCATATCGTGTTTGTACCTCACATTAAGGCTTGTACCAAACTATTCTAATCCAAAGTTGGGAGTTAAATTGTTTAACACTTTACGAATATTTGTGTTCAGTTTTTTGTCTACTGATATTCTCAGAACCTGTAGAAAACAAAGAAACAACATTGCAAATCACTGTGGGTGACATGTGGTGTTTGGTTTTTCCGACAAGAGGTGATAAAATGTCCGCTACTAATTTGGAACAATTGTAGGTGATGGCGCCAATGCAGCTGACTATTGGGCGTAAAGGAGTGTTCGGTTTGTGCACCTTGGGTAGTCCATAAAACTTAGGGGAATTTTCAGCAGTTGGGTACAACTTCCGATACTCGACCCTGTTTATGGCACCTTCATTTTCAATGTCCTGCAGTACTGACACGAGATTTTTCTTGTGTCAGTACTGGAGGATCCCCTTTTCCTAACTTTTATATGTGTTGGTATCCCCAAGCAAAGCTTCACTTTGGTGATATTCAGTGGTGTCCAAAATCACACATAAACAACCTTTATCGGCAGGTAAAATGCGAATAGACTGATCTTTCCTTAGGTCCTGAAGCGCTTTCCTTTCGTCTCTACTAATGTTAAAATCAATTTTCTTGGGTTTACTTACGAGATTCACAACTTTGGAACGCAATTCATTCGCTTGAGTCTCGGGTAAACGACCTGATACAGTCACTCACTCGCTGATGAAAGATGGAGTACCATCTGAAAATTTCGAGGTAGGAATTAATTCTTTGTGTTTGGATCAAAAGTTTAGATCAAAATCATGATTTATACCAACACAGATGAACTTCATGAACGTACACGCCCCTCACTTGTTAAGTCTGTCAGTCTCAAGTATCCCCTTTTGTGAGATTTATCATTTTGATCAATGCCTGACAAAAATCAGCTCCGCAAAAATAAACATTTAGAATAAAGTCCAGTCTCCCTATAGGCCCAACCAATTATCAGATTAGCACTTGCCATTGTTACGAATGAATAGAATAAATTATCTTCACTCCAATGCAATTCTTTTGAATTGCATTTCAATATAACATGATGACCAAATCGCTACTTGCACGCCTCATTGGGAGATATCAACGCTCGTTTCATCGCCAATATGAAAGACTTGGCAACATGGTCAGTATATATTTCAATGCTAGCCCATTTTCACGAGCCACTCCCGCCTAGGCGGAAGTGCCTATATACCAAACGCAAGTCAATTGAAGCCGTACAACTTATCGCGAAGTTACGACCGTAAAATGTAGACACCTTTTTTTGTCTAGATTGGCACCAACCCTCTCATCTCACGTTTTCATGTCAGAAATTAACATAACTCAAGAAACCGAAAACATAAATTGTCTTCGTTCACCTATTCAGTGAGCAACAAAACACCAGAATAAAAAGGTTGTTCACACGTACTATGCTAACACTCCAAAATAACAATGAGATCCGAAACCAAAAACTGAAACAGGAAACGAAACTGAAAAGATAAAACGACCCTAACTAAGTATTGATGAGGCATAATGTGCAGGGATAATTAATAACCTTCCTGAATAGCCAGACTATGGTACAGGTCACGATTATTACGTCACTTCCACAGCGAATTCGCTGTCTTAGTGACGTAATGATCGGATAAACTACCATAGCAATTCGCCGTAGAAGTGACGTAATAATCGGATTAACTACCATAACAATAGATGAATACAATTTTGAATAGATCGCCCTGCACTACAAGCATATCGCACTATAACATGTGCTAGTGATCAGCATATTATGCATATTCTATAGAATTACGATACAGATCATTATCACTTTTCTTGACATCTATGGTTAAATGCATAGGTACCTAGTGAACGTTGTAGTGCAGGGCGATATATTCAAAATTGCTCATTAGCGCGATATGGGATATTCTTTACCTCGTGTTTACTGCCCTCTGTTGATGACAGGGCTTCGAACTCTTTTCAAGGCGATCTAAGAAGTTCAGGGCCGTGTACTACGGCCAGAGGCACTTTCCATTGAAGAACTGGTAGAGCATGTTTGAACGATCCAGTACAAAAGTTGAAACCACTTCAATGCCCTGATCGAACCAATGCAAATGTGTGTCAGATCGTTAATAAAACCCACTTGAGAACACACAATCGTCAGTCATTTCTAAAGATGCATTTATACTCAATCGCTTTTGCAGAAAACTTAATCAAAATTTAACCCACCTTATTTTGGCGAATTTGCAAAATGGTCTACCCCCCCTCTCATTTGACCCTCCCCCTTTGACGTGCCAAAAAATCTTTGTGTACAATTTTGGGGAATCCGTATTTACAACCTTTGTCTTATCATATAAAGGAAAGTTTGCATAATTATTTGAACGTGTTTCTAATGTTTTCCTACACATTTAGGGCGTAATATAGAAACTGTGCCCAAAATAAATGTGCCAAAAATTCCTTGTCCCCCCCCACTTTCGACCTGACAAAAATGCTTCCCCCCTTTTGTCCTGCTAAAAAATCTTTCCCCACCCCTCCCTATAATAATTCACCACCCGGGGATACACATAATTAGTGCACCACCCCTCACCTGTACAAAAAGCTCATGATATTTTGACAACATTCGTAGGGAAACACTCGTTCTCCACGTTTCCTTTACCTCGATATGAGTTTAATTTCAACGTAGCACGTGCGTTTTATATACTACGTTGGAATCCAAAATGTGAACTCACAATGTCATTTTATACGGAAAGTATCACACACATTTCAACTGAAAATCTCTTCGTATGAACATCGGGTATAAATTTATTCAATTTTTAATACATCGCTGTACCTTTATTATAATGATTTTTTACAAACAAAAATGATCATAATAACAATTAGACTTTCCTTCGTATGTTCATTATCCTTTACTGTCTTTAACATAATTGTAAAATGAACAACTTTTGTGTATTTTCTACGATGTATCTACGTTGATTTCGCACGTGCACAATCTTTAAAACTGGCTAAATACGTGATAGATACGCTTCGATGCAGGAGAGTGGTTATGAATAGATCGACGTGCGTCCGATACCTCGGGCGATACCTACGTTTGGAAATCTCAATCTCTCTAGTAATGTTGTTTGTACGTTCAAAACGAACGTCATATAAAAGTCATAGTCTAATAATATTGAGGATGTCATCTACGGACGTCGTACGTAAGTACGTAATTTTGTGGAAACATATTCGTGTCGTAACTATAGACGTTATTATAACGTCATAATGACGTTGTACTTTGTAATGATTTTTCTGTCTCTATAATTTGTTTTTGTATTCTAATGATCTTGCCAAATAAAAAACAAACAAACAAACATTGTACATATGTTCACAACTTGACGTCGAAACAACGTCATAATGACGTAATATTAACGTCCGGAAATAACGTTGTCACAACACGAATACGAGTTCACAGATTCACGTACTTACAACGTCCATTTATTACGAATACAACTTTATAGGACTTTTATACGACGTTGTAACAACGTAAAATTGTTAGCTGGGGAAGCTCCTAGCAGCATAATTCTGATGGATACATCCATGTTTTTAGGGTCAAGGAATCCAATAGATCACCTACAACAACAAAGGACCTCAATTTCCAAGATGGCTGCCAAAATGTCAATTTCAAAATGGCCGACATTGAAAATAAAAATTACCTATATCTCGGTCCTTGAAGCTCCTGCAAGCATAGTATTGATGTCTATACCCGTGTTTCCAGGGTCAAAGAGCCAATGAAATCAATAGGAACAGCCCAGGACACAAAGTTCCAAGATGGCTGCCACTGAATTTCAAAATGGCTGCCATTTAAAATCAATTTCGCCTATATCTCAGTCGTTGAAGCTTCAAGGAGCATGTCTCTGATGCATATGCCCGTGTTGACGGGATAAAATTCCAGCAAATACATAGAGGTTTTGAAATCCGTTTGCCTTCACATTGGCCAGTGGTGGGTGAGGCGGTGAGGGCGCTTTTTCATAATGGCATCAATAATGACACCATCAATAATCAACGACATGTGTATTGCCTAAAAACAAGAAGTATCCAAGTCTAAGTAGTGCTACTGTTAATTTGGTTGTCCCCCACTGTTATCAGTTATTTCAAACCTTTTTAGCAGCTGGTCTGCTCAGTGCGTTTTTTTTCCTGTGATAGCTATTTCATTTTGATCTATTTTTTCAAATATTTAAATCCAATCTTCTTGTAAGCAGCTGGTCTGCTCATATCTATTCCCCCCATTTTCAAATTAAGTCCTTTAAAACAGCTGGTCTCTTCTGTGTAATCCCCCATGTTCTCATTTTTGTTAGGTATTATTAATTATTTCTAATGTGCAATATTTGATGTGTTTTTATAATATTTTAATGTTTCTCGTTTGCAATTATTCTAAATGTAATTTGATGTTTTACAATTTCTAAATGTGTCTAAATGTAATTTGATGTCTTTATACTATTTAAATCAAATTGTAAAATTCATGTAATTCAGCCACTTGGTTGCAATGTGTTTTTAATAAATATACTATACTATTATATACTACTCCTGATATAAAACATGTCGACTGCTCAGTGCCAGAAGTGGTTAAGTGCAATAGCTGCCCTGTGAACATGGCAGCTATACATGACAGCTATTGCACTTACCCACTTCTGGCACTGAACAGTCGATGTCCCAACTTCAAGATCAACAACTAATCTAATCATATTCAGTAACTCTATTTGTTAAAGGATTAATTCCAGGAGATTCTCCAGACGAAAAAAGGAAACGATAGCTAAAAGTATCCTGATGACGTAGCTCCCATTGCTGACTGGTGCTGGGTTTACTGCACTGGCACTAGATACTGGTGTTGATGCAGTAGCTCCCAATTGCTGATTGTTGTTAAGGTGTTCAGATATTGGTGTTCATAAAGTAGCTACCAATTGCTGATTGGTACTGGGGTATCTATCTACTGCTGGTATTGGTGTTGATAAAGTAGCTACCAGTTACTGATTGTTGCTATGTTAGCTATCTATTTGCTGATATTGGCGTTGATGAAGTAACTTCCTATTGTTGATTGATATATGGTGTTGATGAAGCAACTTTCAATAATGTAGCTGTTCATTGGCACTAAGGTAGCCATCTACTGCTAATATTGGTGTTGAAGAAGTAGCTACCAATTATTGCTTGTTGCTATGTTAGCCAGCTACTGCTGATATTGGTGTTGATGAAGTAGCTTCCTTTTGCTGATTGATGTTGATGAAGTAGATTTCAATTGTTCTTTGGTGCTAAGGTAGCTACCTACTGCTGATATTGGTGTTGATTAATAAGCTTTCAATTGCTGATTATTGCTAAGTTAGCTTTCAACTGCTGATATCCGTGTTGGTGAAGACCTATTGCTGATTGGTGCTGGGTTAGCCAGCTATCATTGCCTACTGTGGTCAGCGACAACCTGTAAAGTGTGCTGAGGCTTGTGGATCAACGTCTAGGCTTTATACCTGTGCGTAGCACACTATAAATAACTACGCTTTTTTTACTGGTGTCAATGGTGTTTATGAAGTAGCTCCCTATTGTTGACAGGTGTTGGGGGTATCTATCTACGGCTGATATTGGTGTTGATGAAGTAGATACATATTGCTGATTGGTGTTGATGAAGAAGCTTTCAATTGTTTTGTCGTGTTTAGGTAGCTATCTACACTCTACTGCTGCTATTGGTGTTGATGAATTAGCTACCAATATCTGGGTTAGCTATCTACTGCTGGTATTGGTGTTGATGAAGTAACATCCTCTTGATGATTGTGTTGATGAAGTAGATACCAATTACTGCTTGTTGCTGTGTTAGCTATCTACTACTGGTATTAGTGTTGACGAAGTAGCTTCCTATTGCTTATCTGGTACATAGCAGATCAGGCTGATTCAAATATTCCACAACCCAACGGTTACGCTGGGATATTGAGGATGGGAAGCTGGAGTCCAGTGGACTGAGACGGGAGTTAATATACATATGGTGGAGGAAGAGGAACCTGAAGACCAAGAAGATGGACAGGAGGAAGAAGAGGAGGGCTATGGAACTGCCAATTTAAGAGATATCGTATATGACGGGGAAGTGTAACTGTTATTGGGAACAGGAATTGTTCTTGATATGGACTTTGAAACAACACTTAGCAGCCTAGTTAGAATTAGGATCTAGAAGAATAAAATGGGCTGATTTTGAAATTGTTATAAATCAGTCTCACATGAA
Organism: Amphiura filiformis; assembly: GCF_039555335.1. Classification (NCBI taxonomy): domain Eukaryota; kingdom Metazoa; phylum Echinodermata; class Ophiuroidea; order Amphilepidida; family Amphiuridae; genus Amphiura; species Amphiura filiformis. The sequence goes on along the minus strand of NC_092640.1, from coordinate 8,514,584 downwards.
TCTCAGAAATTGATTAGGGTTTTTTTCTCGGAGAATCATTTTCAAATTTGTGTCGCCATCTTACAATTATTTATCCAGGTATATTTAGGGGCTGTGCAATAATTATGGGCCCTGGGGGCGGTAAAAATTGGGGGGGGCAAGAAATTTTTGGCGAGACTGGCAAGCAATTTTTGGCAAGCCGAGAGGGGGGGGGATTTTGGCACGCATTCACGGGGCACCTTTTTATTAAAATGCTTTAAAAAGGCTTAGGAAAACGGTACGGAAACGCTTAAATATGCAAATTTTCCTGCTCGCTGCGCTCGCAACATACATCTAGACCATTTAAAGTTTGGAATTTGGGATCCCAAAAATTTGGCATGTTCAAGGGGGGGGGGCAAAGAATTTTTGGCGGGCCGAAAGGGGGGGGCAAGCGATTTTTGGCGGGCCGAGAGGGGGGGCAAGCGATTTTGGCGAGCCGTTCGGAAATTTTACCCCGGGGGCTGATAATTATTGCACAGCCCCTTATAATGTGTTAACTGAATACCTTGACAGCAAAAACGCAGGTATAGGCCTAGACATTAAAACTATACTTCTAGGAACTTCAAGAACCGAGATATAGACAATTTTATTTTCAATGTCGGCCATTTTTAAGTTTTGACAGCCATCTTGGAAATTTAGGTTCTTTTGCCATGGATACTGTTGGAATCCTTGATCCTGAAAACGTGGGTGTAGACATCAGAATTATGCTGCTAGGAGCTTCAATGACCAAGCTATTGTAATTGTTGTGATTTTGGCAGCCATTTAAAAAAAAAGCCCCTCAGCGGCTCATCCACCGCTGGCCAATGTGCAGATTTCAAAATCTCTATGGATAAGGTTTCCAAAAATACCTGCCTCCAAAAATCCCCGGGGAGGGAGGGTTTTTAGCTCATAGCCTATTAGTATTACCACATGAAAACTAGCGTCGTGCTTTCATTGATTAGGACATAATTAGCTTTTGATTCCGTTCCGTAGATTCACCGGTTAACTTCCTTAGGTTTTAGATCACCATGAGTACAGATTTTGGTACCTTATCTTTTGCGCACTGTATGTAAAATGTCATAAAATTACGTAAATATTATATTTTTAGTAAATATTTTTTAAACAGTTATGTTATTTTTAATTAATCAAGTAAAAGGTTTACATAAATAATAAGTAAAAACTAACCATGATTCGTGTTATATAAATTTTTACATAAAACAAATATATACATAGCAAATACTACTACTAAAAAATAAATGTTGGCATTTATACAGCACCTTCCTCGTGTATCAAAGCGCTTTACATTTATTCTGCTGTCGTTAGAATATGTCATGCCATACCATGCCAAGACATACTCATACCTTAAGGCAGCGCTCAATGGACAATATTTATATCAGCTCCCCATTTCACTCCTGGGGCAAGAGAGAGGCAAGTGATGTAGAGCGCCTTGCTGTATCAGAGAAAGGTCAAGCTATACTATTTCTGAATCCTAATGACGAAATGAATACATTGGTATGGCTTTTAACAACAATTGACCAACTTTGAAATTTCATCCCTGCAGAAGCGGCCTTTTTGGATTTATGCAAATTAGCCACTGTTCCACTACTTGTATCATAGGGGTGATGGTGATGGTGATTAAATGGTTTCTGTTACAATTAGTGGTGGGTGTTTTTTTAATTTGATTGGCCTATATGTCCCTCCTAGCAACAACATGGCGGACAGTGCAACAAGCTAGCTCGTACCGGCGTACAATCCGAGCCGTTTTATCACCATTCAACGATTTAATGAAGCACTAAATTGACATTTATAACTCAACGGAAGTGACTTGGATTATTTATATGTCATCGGTATGTTGGTTTATGCTATAATTTTCCTGTAATATTCTGTTATAGACTGCTTGTGTTGCCCGCCACATTCAATTCTTCAGTTACCGCTCGTGTACATAATTCGTCTCCATTGCTTTTGTTTGCGTGCTCTTCGGTTGATTAAGGACTGTTATTACTTGCACGTCCGTCACGTCGCCGCTGCACACGATACGCCCAGTTGAACGTAGAACGCTCTTCGGCTGATTTGAGACTAACATTTAGGTGTACGTGTCCAATATGGATGAAATGGCTAAGACTTTGATTTTAATTAGGGCAGATATGAAGCAAAACCATCTAAGCTTGTCCCAACAAATTAATGATGTAAAGTCCGAACTGTCCGAGATCAGAACCGAAGTTGCTGATCTAAAACTTAGCCTGGAGCACGTCGATAACGAGGTCGTAACAATACGGGATGAAACCATTCCTACCCTTCGCAAAGATCTTATGAAAGAAATTAAGACATTGAAAGATCAGCGCGTGGAGGCTGAACTCTACAGCAAAAAAGCAAATTTGCTGTTTTATGGCATTGAAGAAACACATGGAGAGGATTGTGAGAGCACAATACGCAACTTCTTGAAGAAGGAGCTTCGCCATGAGCAAGCTGATACCATGCTTTTTGCCAACACTCATCGCCTCCCAACACGAGCTACAAATGGGAAACCGAAGCCGATTATTGTAAAATTTGTACAAATGAAAGACCGCGACTCCATTCTGGGCCTAGCGTTTAACATAGGGCCTGCACTTTGGCTCGTTTTTGCAGGTTTACATGGTCCAATAATCACAAGATGACTGACATGTGGTAACAAAGGAAGCAGTCACTGCAATTTGATTATGTCCCATATGATTGGCCATTCAAGACACCCCTGTGAATATACTATAGCGGCCTTTTCAAAATATAATACCTGTTTGCTTGACTGTATTGACAATACCCGGGAACAATACACACAGTATATGCATTGGACAAACTTTTTACAATAAGCATGATAAGTGATGATGTGACCTCCAGATTTATACATCGTTCGTCTCGCACACTGACAACATTTGATTGAATGGATTGTAGGCTACTGCGCCGTGATTACGGTGAAGGACACCGGTTCAAATCCTTTGTTTGGAGCCAATCGATAAAAGCATGCAGGGCTTCTATACCCATGTACAGTTTATCCCTACATAACCTATGTCTTGAATACGCTGGCAAAGTTATATAATAATCGGATTAATATTATATAGCAGTAGGTAAAAACAAGTTTTGAATAATCCGCGCTATAGACGAATCCAACGAGCCAAGTCATGGTCAGGATTTGGTCGGCCATGACGTGTCCGCACGCATGCACCACACTGGTGTAGTGACTGCCCAATTGGGTGGATTAAAGCCGCTTAAAATTCGATGTTAGATTCTTTTGTGTTGTATTCTGTCATTATTCTTTTGTCTACGTGTAACACAGGTGATAGAATGCAGTTTAAAATACCCTCCAAGGCCGCATTATTTCACATTTTATGTGAGATTGAGCCGACGGGGACCCAACTTTGGCAGCCATTAAGGTATAGGAATGCGTGAATTTGGATTTGTCTATAAAGTCCCATTCAGTGATCCCAGCGAAAGTGAAAAAAAAAATCAAATTGTTACGTTTATAAATTTTGTTGATGAAAACAAATGGCAAAAAAAACAAAACAGGAAAACGACAGTATTGACGAAGTTGAAGCCCCATTCAAATACATGTAGCTAATTTATATACTGTCAGTACCGGTATATAAATTACAGACTCACGTAAATGCATTATTTTTTGTCTTAGACACACGGTTTTCGGCAGAACCACTGCACTAGCAAGCTATGTTAGCACATCTATGACAATGACGAAAGGTACAAAATCAGCCATAGGCCTTTAGATAGCAGAAGACACAAAAGTGGTGTTTTATGACCTTTGACATTCTTTTGTGGCGAGTGACATGGTCTTTCAATTCACGCCGAGTGTCCTTGACAGGTTTGACTATGCTTCAGTGGTCATGAAAGAATTCAAAAGATAACCTCTGCCCCAATAATCCCAAGCAATTGTCTGAAACTGCTCCTCGGATCATAAGAACTCAGTCCTCAAATGATAGTCATAATAATGTCCAAAATATAAAAATTACTGACTATCATTGAAGACTGAGTTCCGCAGTCTAGTATCCAAAATCTGAATTTTGATGATTTTTACGATCGTCGGGATGAAAAAAAATCAAAAAATCACTGAATGTGCCTTTAGTTCCCTCTCCTTACCCTGGCAATATAAATCAAAGAAAAATAAAGAAAGAAAACAAGAAAAGAAAATTAACCAAATTAAGGGATCTGGAATGAGCGTTTTGAGCGTTTCGATAGTATTTTTTGTGGGACATGAGAGCACATCAGACATATCGAATTGCATTCTGAATACGAAGAATGTCTTTCTGATATCAAATAAATTTCATTGTTTGAAATTCACGATATAATACAAATTTTATGACAAATTATTAAAATTTGATATTTTTCACATTTTTGATAAATAACAGTCAATATCATAAATCTAATGTTATATTCTTAAACAGTCCCTGGCATGATACCATACATGTATAGGCCTATGTATAGTAAATTTGCCTGCTTTATCTGTTTTGTGCTGTTTAAGCAAATAGTTAAACATAATTTCCATAAAGCTTTTACTGTCAGCTAGATATGTCCCCTTTTAATTTTGAGCAGAACAAGTGAGGTAACGCAAAGAAAATTGAAATTTACTACTACTAGCGCCAATGAATGTTATAAGATTGTAAAACGGTACGATCCTCTGGGTGGGGGTGTGTGTGGGGGTGTGTGCGTATGTGTGTCATGCACGCGTATTTTTTCTGCAACTATAACGGGACGCAATACGATACCGGTATGTTATAAGAATCAAACTTACAAAAAAGATGGCTCTTGTCAAATCCTACAATTCTGTCAGAGAAAATATGCATATTTGCATTAAATTTTTAATTAATTGACATAATTGATTAATTAATAAATATTTTATTTAATGATTTACTATAATTCCAAATATGTCAAACAATAATGTCAAATTAAAGCTAATGAAATGCTTTATAAATTGGTCAGAGCGCATTTTGCAGAATGCATTTAGTACTTTAGTTACATGATTCCAAACATTCTATTCCAATTTTTTGCTATACACGCATAGAAGCTGTACTTTTAAAATCCGCGCCTAATCAATAATAATAGTCTTTCACTCAATTGTCAAAGTACTGTGCTCCCTGTAGCTGTAGCATTATGGAGTGACCAGGTCCTAGAGTGTGATGGTTTTGTAGCAGATGACAGTGCTCATTCAAGCCTGTCAAGGTCAGTTAGTAGCCACTTGCTGAATGGATGGCCATGATCAGCTATCAAAGAGATGCCTTGTGCAGCTGCCAATCACAGTAGAGGTTTGATAACATTTTGTTAAAAACCCAAAAGGACAAAGCTGTGCATGTTGGTACTTAATTGTTTGGCTTCTTACGTTGAAATTCCCTTGTATTAGTATTTTTATGTGTAGTGTATAGTGGTCATAAATTATATAGCTTTTAAATTTTGGGCATTTTTGCTCTGTTGCACTGTACCATTATGGAATTTGAGCAAATCAATTACCGACACAAGCAGGTGTACAGTGTATTATTTTATTTTTATTTCGTATCTCAGGAGCACAGCTCACTTGGTAAGGCATCAGAATTTGGTACACTAGCGCTTCGAACTTTAAATCGGAAGGTGGTGAGTTCGAGCCTCATCACGGTCACATTAATTTTATAAACCAAATATTGTTCGAACTTTTCATATTTGGTTTTCTTTTTTATTGTTTCTTTTCTTTGTCTTTTTTTTTTTCTTGTTTTCTTTATTTTTCTTTGATCCATATTGCCAGTGTAAGGAGAGGAGGGAACTAACGGCCCATTCAGTGATTTTTTTTCATCCGGACGATCATAAAAATCATCAAAATTCAGATTTTGTACAAGACTGCGGAACTCAGTCTTCAATGATATAGTCAGTAATAATCTTTTGGTCATTATATGACTATCATCATTTGACGACTGAGTTCTTATGATACATCATCCGAGAGCAGTTTCAGACAATTTCTTGGGATTGTTGGGGCAGAGGTTATCTTTTGAATTCTTTCATGACCACCGAAGCAGAGTTAAACCTGTCAAGGACACTCGGCGTGAATTGAACTGACCATGTCACTCGCCACAAAAGAATGTCAAAGGTCATAAAACATCTGAACTTGGTGTCTTCTGCTAGTGGTTCAGCCCTAAGCCGTGTAGGCCTATTTAAGACAAAAATAATGCATTTACGTGAATCTGTAATTTATATATTGACAGTATATATAAATTAGCTACATGTATTTGAATGGGGCTTCAACTTCGTCAATACTGCCGTTTTCTTGGGTTTTGTGCCAATTTTGTTCCTTTTTTATAAAAGTAACAATTTGATTTTTGTTTTATTTTTGCTGGGATCACTGAATGGGGCTTTGTAACGCGATATATTCAAAACTTGTATTCACCTACTGTTATAGCATTAATCCGATTATTACACAACCTCACCAGCGTATTCAAGATATCCAATGCAAATAATCACCTAGATTATGACGTATCATACCGTAAATATGGCGGAGTACTCAAATTCATTCAACAAAAGCATGATTACAAGCTATTGCAATCTACCGCGACAGCTCGTCTCACACACATAACAAATGCACAAATACGATCAAATAGGTTGACGACAACGTGTGATTGAATGCACTGCATTGTGCCATGATTACGGTGAAGGACACCGGTTCAATTCCTTTGTATGGAGTCAATCAATAATTTCACGCACATCCTCTATTATTGCCCAATTATTGCCCGGGATGATTGCACACTGTAAAAGAGCTATTGTTATAATGTTTGATGAAATCGTGTTTAACTACCGTATTTGCTTAAGAAGGGGCACAATACAGATAAAGCAGATGACTACATGTGGTACATGTATATACATATTAATATAGGGAATGTGTGTGAGTCGAGTATTACCTAATTATAATAGGGTGTATCCAAAAATGAATTCACGCCCCTTTCAAATGTCGAGCCAAAGTGCAGGCCCTATGCCTAAGTAACTCAAAGACTTCCAAGAAGTTTGGCATTTCACCCCATCTGCCGAAAGAAATGCAGCTCCAACGTCAAAACCTCCTTCCCGTCAAGAGACAAGCCATTGCAGCAGGAAAGAAGGCTGTCATCAAGACAAAGGGAACATTAGTTCAACTCTTCATAAATGGCAGGATCTATGATCCTATATTTGCACCATTTGATTCCACTAAATGACTTTTGCGTTACTATACTATCAAGCTTACTATTAAGTGTACTCCTTGATTCATACAGCCACTACAAATATAATGGTGAAGTAATTTTGTTTAATGTTAACTTGCCTTCAAAACGTTTATGCCCCGAACTTTGAACTATTTACAGATTGTGAAGGCAGAAATGGTTAACTCTTAACCTTTTGGTTGAAATTTCATGTATTATCAACTTTTATGGATCTTGAACTATTATGGATGATATAATATTTGTGCATCTTTGAACTCTATTATGATGCTATAAATTGCTGCACTGTCATTATTACTGTTTATTATTTTTAAAGATTATGATCAATCTGTTTTTAATCTATGTTATTTACCAAATATAGCTAAATAGTTATTCTTTGCTGCTCGATTGATGGACCGTTATGATGCTTTGGTTTTTTTAATTTTTTTATATTGATTCGATCGTCTTCTGTAGCATGTGTTTGTTTCTGTTGGTGGTACGTATTTGCTCCCCATTCACGACGACATACCATGGGCTGCTCAGGTCCATGAGAAGCACGAGGAACGGTCCGTCCATCGAGTTTGATATATTCTTTTCTATTTCAACCCGTGTTTTGTTTTGTAAAATTGCTCTTACCCGATTCGTTGAACATCTCCAAATTTTAAGCCATGTTTTCATTTCCCACTTCCAATTTCAAATTTTCTTCAATTCATTCGAGTTTATTAACCGGCCCGGTCCGACCTAGTTCATGCATTTGTCTCGCCATCAGTGGTGCGCCAAATTGGCCCACATCCATTTTTGTTTAAATGTTATAGTTTTCTGTGTTATTTCATGTTGTATGTTGGCAAATGGATTTACTTTATTGCTTGCTATGATGATGATGTATGTATAATTGATATATATTGTTTATGTAATGATACACTCCTGCTCCTCTATTGTATACACTGTATGTTTATTACAATGAATAATGTGTTGTTTCAGGTTGAATTTCATTATGTTAAATAACTGCAACTCCTGTCACAAAAACATCCTACCTCATCAGTCTAATATTTTCTGTTGCCTATGTAATTCATTTTACCATACTAGATGCGTTTACACAGAAATAAGGGATAATGATGATTGGTTATGTTTCAATTGTACAGGTGATTTATTTCCATTTAACCATTATGTAGACGATGATGAATTTAGGTTCTCATTATATTATCATGGTAATTCCATCGATTATAATCGTTTGATGGGTATGAGATTGAATCCATTTTTGTTCGAAGAAAATCTCCATTCAACTCATGATTCTAGACATCTAAATGATTATAATGTCACAACTTCATGTAGATATGTACTTGATAACAATGATATGACTGGATTATGTAATGATGACTTTTCTGTTCTACATCTTAACACTCGCAGCTTTAACAAAAATTTTGATAGTATATACATAATTTTATCGCTAGTTTCAATCATACATTCAGTGTAATAACTTTATCTGAAACTTGGTTTTATGAAGATAACTCTAATGTAATTGATATTGAAAATTATATTCTTTTAAGTGCCCCAAGAAAGGAGAGGAAAAGTGGTGGAGCGGCTATTTATGTCCACAGCTCACTTTCTTACCGTATCAGAGATGATTTGAAACTTTGTACAACTGATATTGATTTGCCACATTCAGAATCGGTTTTTGTCGAAATCCTGAGTCCCACCACCAAGAATACAATTATTGGTTCAATTTATCGTGCACACAGAACTGATGTTAATTTATTTATTACCGATCTTGATCATAGCCTCAACACTATTTCTGCTGAAAACAAAAATTGTTATATTTCCGGTGATTTCAATTTAGATCTTTTACAACACAGTGAAAATGATATTATTAATAATTTTCTGGAAACATTTCATAATAATAGTCACAGGTGTTGGCCCTGATCATTTGTTCGTATATCCGCCATTTTGGATTTTTGCCATTTTGTGCATTTTGAAACCAAAGACCAATTTTTTCTTCATTTTTTAAAGTCCCCAATTAATCTGTATGCAATTACCTATCATGTGAGACATGTTAATGGCTTGGCTTCGATTTAGTTTTCTTCTTCTGACAATTTTCACTTTACGGCCGCCATCTTGGATTTTGGGCTGAATTTGCATAAATTTTCAAGTTTTACCGGATTTTTAAGCCGAAGGCCAATTTTTTCTTCAAATTTTGAAGTCGCCAAGTAATCCTTGTACAATTATCGTTCATATAGTACATGCAAATTGGTTGGCTTCGACTTAGTTATCTTTTTTTGAACTTTTTTGAACAAGTGATCGAGCGGTCTATGTACATCAACCCCTGTGTAGTATGTATCCATTAATTTATAGACCCACCAGAGTGACACCTACTACTGCAACTTTGATTGATAATATTTTTACGAATGTTCTTACCCATCAAATCAAATCTGGTGTGTGTGTAGTGGGTCTAACTGACCATTTTCCAATCTTCCAATGGACAAAATCAATGCCACTTCGTTTTATTCAACCACACATCGGCACTACTCGCACTTATAACCAAAGTTCAATTGAACATTTTTATAATCATTTGAAATTGATTGATTGGAAGTTCGTCACTGATATGACATCTGCTGATGGGTCGTACGAAGCATTTGTTAGTAAATTCCTTAGTATTTATAACACCCATTTTCCCGTTAAGGCACGTGGTACTAGAAATTCACGTAACCGGCATATTCCACGTAAACCATGGATCACTTCTTTAATTCTCAAATCAATTCATAGGAAAGAAAAGCTGTATAGAAAATATATTGGTCATCCTTCACCAAGCAATAAAAATGCTTATATTTCTTACCGCAACAAACTTACTACCCTTATACGAACCGCAAAAAAGAATCACTATGCGAACAAACTCGAAAATTGCAAACATAACACTAAACTTATTTGGAATACCCTAAATGATATTCTCGGTCGCAATAATAAACACCCCCTACCGTCATTTTTCTATGATGATAATGCTCACCAGGAGCAAATAATAGATCAAAAAATAATAGCAAATAAATTCAATTCTTATTTTGCTAATGTTGGTCCTAACCTAGCTCGCAAAATCCAGACTCCTGGTGCAAATTTTCATACTTTTCTGCACAATATTAATTCCCCAAATAATTCTCTGTTTTTTACTCCAACTGACCCTGAGGAAATAATAGATATCTGCCGTTCATTCAAATCGGGTAAAAGTAGTGGCTTTGATGAAATACAACCCGATATTGTTAAATACGTACGCACAATCATAGCTTCTCCTCTTTCTCATATAATTAATTTGTCATTAACCACCGGCATTGTCCCAAATCAGTTAAAAATGGCCAAAGTCATTCCTATTTTCAAGAACGATGACCGGCACAAATTTTGCAATTATAGGCCAATATCCGTCCTCCTGTTTTTTCGAAAATTCTTGAGCGAGTTGTGCACAATAGATTATATGGTTTTATTTCAAGTTTAAATATTTTGCATCAATCCCAATTTGGTTTTCGCCCAAAACATTCTTCTTTTATGGCTATTATGGATGCATACAACAAAATTGTCACTGACTTAGATAACAATCAGCACAGTGTTGGTATCTTCCTGGACCTCTCGAAGGCATTTGACACGCTAAACCATGACATTCTTCTATCCAAACTAACTCATTACGGTGTACGCGGCGTTGCCTTCGAGTGGTTCAGGAACTACCTCATGAATAGGCCACAGTATGTTTCATTTAATAACGTTAAATCATCATTAATTCATTCAACTTGCGGCGTTCCTCAAGGCTCAATTTTAGGTCCTTTACTTTTTATCCTATATTTGAACGATATTGTTTACGCCTCAAAGTTTTTCAAATTTATAATTTTCGCAGATGACACTAATCTCTTGGCTTCCCATAAAGACTTTACCTATCTTATCAACACAATAAATCAAGAATTATGTAACATTTCCAACTGGCTTAAGGCAAATAAATTATCACTCAACATAAATAAAACAAAATACCTTATTTTAAAAACAGATTCAGCAATCGAAGATATCACAACTCAGCCATATATGTTGACAATGTATCAATTTCAAAGGTTTCTTCTATTAAATTCCTTGGAATCACACTCGATGAGTCCCTTACTTGGAACCACCACACAACATATATAGCTAATATTGTGTCCAAATATTCTGGTATTTTATTTCGGCTCGCGGCTCAGACATGTCCTACCTTTAAAAACATTGTTTACATTATATATAAGTTTGGTTTTGCCACACATTAATTATTGTAATATTATTTGGGCTGATCAAAATAACTGTAACTTAAACAAAATTCACATTAAGCAAAAGCGAATAATTCGATTGTGTTCAAATTCTCACTTTCTTGCCCACACGCCGCCCCTTTTTGCTTCATTCAATAGTCTCACAGTCTATGATATCCACAAACTGCAGAAAGCAATTTTCATGTATAAATTTTATAATGATCTTTTACCAGATATTTTTTCAAATTATTTTATTAAAGCTAGTACGATTCATGCATATAATACTAGGTCATCGGAAATGTATAGAGCTCATCATTAAAAAATGATTTAGCCCGTAACACTGTTAGACGACAAGGGCCTATACTATGGAACAATATTAGTTTAAATACCAAAAATTCACTTACTCTGACAAGCTTCAAAATAAGTACAAATCTGAGTTATTATCTCGTTATAAATAATCTCGTTAGTTTGTGTAATGTTTCATCATGTAATTTTAAAATTATTATTACTATTATGTATAATAGGTAATCTTAAACCATAGCCAACATTGTCTGTCTCACGTGTCCTGTCCGGTCTTTGTCTGCACATAAGTATGTCCTCATACGTCTTTGATTGTGTTTCGTCCTGAATGTTTAACTTAATATTGTAAAGGGTGGCTAAAAATTGTCGAGCTCTGCTCTGTTTGGTTTCCTACCATATGATTTTGCTTTACTCTGTAATAATTATTTAAAGGTGAAATAAACTGAAACTGAAACTGAAACTGATATGTACAACTTTTTTTCTAATACGTTTAACATTGTCCAATTGAAATTGGACAATCTTAACCATATTAGTAGATTGGCCCCAGCCAAAAGTGAGTTGACCTTTGACACATTTCTGCCCACAACGTCGTAACTAATCTTCGCAGATATGCGCAGAGTGCACAAAACTAATTGGGTCACCTCAAGTTTGGAAGTGACATCAGTGCTTAATCGCCGTTGGGGTGTAATCGTCCCAACACACCGCCATTTTATCTGAGCATCCCATTTGGTGAATTGTCCGACCAATGCCCGTATTAAACATGTTAAATAGCGATTAACGTTATGTGCGCGAGACACGCACCCACGTCACTACAAAACCAATGTACAGGGTGGTCCAAAAGCAACTTTACCCAATTAAAAAGGTTTATATCTCAAAATTGACAAGTCTGTTTCAAATTGTTTTTACATATTCGTAAAGAACATCTTCTTAAGAGTGTTTGTGAAAGAATTATGCACACATGTATTGAATCAAAAACGTGACACTACTTTTAAATCAAAGGATAACATTGACTTTGTCCACACGAAGGCTTACTAGCTGTCGTGTCGCATCATTTGCAATGGCGAGTTAGATAGAGAATGAGAATCACTTAGTATACACGCACATTTTTGCAGTTATTTTATATAACACAATCAAATAAATTAAACATAAACAATTTAAGGCAGCTGTGTACTCTGGACATTGTTTCTTTCGCAAAATTGAGTTTTTTTGATATGTTTGTATTTTGGTATGTTTTTATAAATACAAGGAATGAAAATCCAGATTTGTAAACTCCAACTGCAATATTTTTAAGGATTTTATTTTACTATTCCACTCGTGTTTGAAATTGAAAAGGAAAGAAAATCGTTGTTGTACCAGCAGGGTACACGCGCGCAACAACGCATCGCGTTGCGTATCGCGCAATTTGTTAACGCACAAATACGCTACGCATACGCGACGCTTATCTGCATGCGCGGCGCATCTTATGGAAACACCACGGAAGCCCAAAAACCTAGTGGTCAAATGGCTCCGTTTTAGCTGATAAAATGTGGGTTTTTTCAAGTTCTTTCCCCCGATTTAAATATCAAGTTATGATTGGATTTCGCTCAAACTTCTCAAGGGGCCGTGGATTTACCCGATGTTTATGTAATGTAAGGTAGAAAAATAAAAACTGTCGCATTCTCCTGCGAGATTCGATGAAAGTGCAAAATGTGACCACTTTAAACTTCAACGGCCATTATTTCAATGTTCATTTTCCCGGTAAAATGACGATTTAGGTACACGATAACTCAATAAATACAGCATCTATAGGTAAGCAAATATGATCATCGTAAAAAGCACGATCGACTTAAGAAACGGTTTTCTCATTTTTTTATATCTTGGTCTATTTCCGATTTTAGGCATCATTTTGTGCAAATAGGCGTTTGTGAATTTTAAAAGTTCAATTTGATGCCTAATATGGTCAATATCTCAAAAAATAAGGCGAATATAAAAAAAAATAAAAAAAACGTTTTTGGAATGGAGCCTCAAGATTGAGCTAAAAACAAAATAAAATATTTTGGAAAGAGTTTTTTTTGTTATGATGTACCTAACAAATATGGCCAAAAACTCATTTTTTGTGATTTTCTTCATAATTGTTGCTTTTACCCCAAATCTGTATTTATATTAAGATTTATTGATGTCTTGCCTTCATAAAAATGTCTTGCGCGAATAATTACATAATAATTATAATAAGTTATTGCACTTTTACTACAAGCATGTCTGAGAGTACACAGCCTCCTTAAATGCCAAGCTACGATATTTCGTCATGTTATGCAGCTTCCATGCTGCAAACATATAAAAACATTTTTCTTCAAATTTGCGCAAAACAACTAACCTCAGACCTCATTTTTGACATTACAAAATGTTTTGTACAAGAAAGTTTGAAATTATTGCACTTAAATATAACGAATACAAATAATGCAAATAGCTCCTTTGTCACGAATTTCAAACACTACTGTTTTTGTAGTTGTATCTGAACTGCAGAGGTATACAAATAAAATCAAACAATAATTTTTATTACACTGAAATAAATATTTTTGATACATCTTTAAAAATAAGTCTTTCTTCAGTTTCTTGAATCATAAAGTCAAAATCGTGTTCTGCATGGCCATAGTTCAGCTAATAAACATCCATTTCTTTTAAGTTTTTGACAAGTTAAAAGTTTCTTTGTTACTGTTTCAGATCATTCGGGCAAGTCAAAAACACTTTCGAACCTTAATGATTTGGTCACGGAACATTACCGCTGTCCCCCTACTAAATTATACAACATGATGCAAATACAAAAACAGCAAATGCAAATGAAGAGCAATTAAGCGCCACCGCCATGATGATATCATAGTGTACCACGACTCTGTCACAGTCAAAACGGAAGAACTACTCCTTTTCTTTCACGGCAACTAGATCCTCACGCAGTACCGGGGATGGGATAACACGTGGATCCGGAAAGGTAAAGCTAATTCCAACTGTTTTTTGTCCACATTCAAGGTGATTTATCCTTATTTTCTCACACTTCATAAATAAAACAGGCCGATCACTGAGCGTTTTAAGCCTTTTTGAAGCATGGTGGACACAATAGGAGGGCGATGTTTAGTTTGGGTAAAGCCTTTAGAATAAGAATTTCCCGGGAAATCCGACGTATCAAAGTTGTATCGTGCACACAGAATGGTTCGCGACTATTTGATTTGACACGGATGCATTAAATTGTTTCAAATTAATGGTAAACGATCTTCTGCTTTTAGTTTAGTTGGAAGAAGGGCCTATTGGGCACCTTCGGAAATCAACTTCTAATCGACGTCTGTAGATATGTAAAAATGGGTAGAAAACGATAAGATAAGTTCAAGAGTCAACAGGGGTCAAAGTTCGCGTGTTTTTCTGATCGTGTGGTCGGCGATATCTGAAAACCAGATTTGTAATGACACGGGGCCACTAGCTTATCTGCCTTGGGTACATTGTCGTGATATGGTGAAGATCATCTTTGGGTGTTCATCATTGCGTGCACTAGCTATATACTTTAGTTGTTGATGTCACGAAAAGTATTCGACATCAATATTCTACGCAACATATCGCCAGCCTTCTACGCAACATATCGTCAGCCTACTACGCTAATTGTCATTTGTTGTAATTTTAAGAACAAAGAACAAAGTGTGGTTCAAGCATGCATCAGTTAAGCAATCACCGTAATTATTTCGGATTATTCCCTTTAATTTTTATCATTATCATTTTGTTCTTGTGCAAAAATTGGTAAATAAATATGTTTAAAAGCATGCTTGAACCATATTTTGTACTTTGTTTGCAAAATTACAAAAAATGACTTAGGTAATTAGCGTAGTAGGCTGACGATACGGATTATGTAGCGACCTTAGCAATAAAGACGTTTAATTTCGATGTCATTTTTTCCCGAATGAAAACAATCTGGACTTCGAGTAGTAAGATGACCCATTGTCTGATGCAATAATCATAATGTTCTGGCACAGACTGTCTTTCTTAAGAGGACATTCCCGCGTCAATGATGAGCACAGCACAAGTGGTATTATCAGCAGCACGAGAACACAGGAAACTTACGTTTTCTCCAATCTTCGGTGGGGAAAAAAGAGAGAAAATAATTTGATTAAAGTTAATGCTTAGCTTAATAGTTTGTACCACCACCACCACCACCACCACCACCACCAACAACACCAACACCAACACCAACACCAACACCAACAACGACAACGACGACTACAACAACAACAACAACAACAACAACAACAACAACAACAACAACAACAACAACAACAACAACAACAACAACATTATCATAATAACATTTTCTGTTCTTACCTGTTCAGGGTGACGTATTTCTTGGTAGGGTTCATTAATATGGTCTGCAATATAATAGTGCATTAATAAAAATCATTATAAAACAAATGCAATATAAAACGGCAGGTAGCGTTTAAATGATACCAAAAAAGACACCACGTAATAAATTATTAACTTACTTATTTAGTTTTAAAAATCCAATAAAGTATGGGCATGGAATAAACTATAGGACAGACTGCTATAGGAGGCGGCAATATATAATTAGCATATCGTCACCCTCATAACCAAAGTGCCTAAGTCATTATTACATGTTTCTCATTTGCAATTTTGATTTTCTGAGTAATAAACCCATAATTAATCAAATTCATCTCTTTTGATGTATTCCACAAGTTAATTAAGAATGCGGCTGGACATTTTATTAATTATGGGTTTATTACTCAGAAAATCAAAATTGCAAATGAGAAATATGTAATAATGACTTAGGCACTTTGGTTATGAGGGTGACGATATGCCACATTGTTATTAAAGGGGTGTGACTTAATTATGATCCCCCATTTTCTTCATCATAAAAACTGAGATTTTGGTACCAGAGGAAAAGCTCATATTTTTCTTACGAACCGTTCTCAAACACTTGTTAGGGGGGGGCTGATGCAAAAAATATCATCGCGAAAATTGTCCCCCCCCCCCTTTCAGATCTCAACAATTTCCGGGTGACATAAAAATTATGGGTCAACCCCATAGAAAAGAAAACTCAATTTTTCCTGGAAAATTTGTGGTCAATTTTTCAGCCCCCCCATTTTGCATCCAGGCCCCCCTAACAAGTGTTTGTGAACGGTCCCTTATGACCCCAGTAAAATGTAACGCTCCAGATATGTTTCGTTTAGATGGTGGGAACGAAAACATGGTGAATCGTGATAACCAAAACCGAAAATATGCACTATCGGTCCTTTGTGGCAGTGTTATACACGTTTTTGCTTATCATATCAAAACCAATGTAGCAATACAACTCAAAATTTGGAAACATATTGTTTTAATGGTCTCAGTTAAAAATAAAAAACAGCAGAAAAAAAAATTGAAACTCGCATTAGCGGTCATTTTGTCCTTTTTTGATAATTGTTCAGGAGGACGTTTAGAATCACTAACATTGGTGTTCCAATTTTGTCTAGGTGTAGCCATTATTTTACAATATACTTCTAGTGCCCGTTTCTATTCATCGTTATGTATTCTTCTCCCGTGCATTGTTTTCGCGAACTACCATTCATAGCCTAAATTATATAAATCTGCACGCTAAACAATGCATTATCTGAAACCCGCACGCTAAACAATAGATTTTAGTTAATACGTGCACGCTCAAATTCTAGAAATACTACTTTCACATAACTAGTAACAAGGGGGTGACACTAAATTCACGGTTGTTCTAGCAACGCAAAACCTATGAAAAATTCCGCTGGTTTACTAGCTAGAAAGTGAGGCCAGTTAGCGATCCGTTAAGAATAATTCATGTTCGACTCCTTGGAATCATGTTAATTGAGATTGGCAAATAACAACGTTGTTAGTTTTGCGAACTTTGCCTGTTCAATGAGAGCATAACGCGTCCCCAATACATCTGGGCACAAACCAGGCGAAAACGATCCAGTTAATGAAATGGCGGACGGGTATTCCCATCAGGCACCAGTGATATGTTTTTTTCAAAGAAAGTCTACTAATTTGATATGAAATGACATTTTGCAATAGCAATAGCAAAGTCAAAATTAGGACTTGCTGTCAACAATATGAAGGAAATGCGTGACAGAGGCTGTGGCGGATCTTGATATGGTTATGGTGGTGCAGCCTAGAATTCCAAAAAATAGTGTGATCAAATATATGTAATCATCATGTAATTTGGAAACAATAAAACCCTACAAACTGGCAACCTCAAAATGGTGCAGATCCAAGTTTCGCTCCAACAGTTGCTATCTCTCCCACATAAACCCACTATGCAATGACTATAAAAGCTTTTCCATTATACTATGCGACCCCTACACTACACCTTGGTGCAGAAAATAGGTTCGCTCCACTTTTTCATAATCTTCAACACAGTTCAACATCTGATGTGGCCCACAGAGTCAAGAAGAATTTCCTTACTCAATAGTCAAAAAGTTGAGGTTTCTGTGGAGTCTAGACATCAGCTTGTTTATTCACAGATATCCGAATATTTGTGGTTTATTGTAAGAAAGTTATTGTGGTTTCAAGGTTTTTGGATTAAGTTTAATGGAAGTGTCATGGTGTGTGATCATTCAGGGTGAGTCAGTGCCACAATTATGTCAAAATATTGTTCAAACCAAAACTGTATAATAATGTAACCTCATGCATACCTAAGCACTAAGCAAGAACTTCATTAATTGCACCCTATATATTTTTGGTGTGCTGATGCATGCATCATACACCAAAAATGCTATTGAAACTAGTAGTATAGTGGTAGCGTAGCTTGACCCTTGACCTCCGACCTATGACCCCTTAAAACAGAAAAAAAAAATTCAAAATACAACACTTATCCCAGAATGCAATTAAAAAAAAGTTGCAAATCCTCCAAAAGTGTCTTTTAGTGTGACCTATGACCTCTTAAAACAGAAATAATTAAAAAAATTCTAAATACAACACTGATTCCAAAATGCAATAAAAAAAGTTCCAAATCTTCCAAAATATGTGTTTTAAACGACTCTCCTTTTTCACTTTCCTTTATATTGTTCTAAAACTTAAAACAAAATAAAAGACTTGAGATATGAGGTTTGAATTGGGTGTGTTTGTTTTGATGGTGTGTGGGGTTTGTTTTGTATGCTGAAGTTTATTTTATAGTAAAAATAAATTATTACTAAATATATACATGGCTGATTTTGAAACTCCTGGGGAAGAATTTAATTTAGTTGATTTTGAGGAGGAAGAGCCTCCTACAACTGAGTGGGATGCTTATGAAGATGTTCAATATGTGGGATATGACAAAAAAAACACAAATGCGCCAATCCTTAATGTGCCTAAATCAATAGACTACTTAAAACGTAATTCTTTAGAAAATCAAGAAGTAAAAAACAAGTTTTATGAATCACTCAAGAAACAAGGGTGGAAGGTAAATTTAGATAACCCGCATGAACATGAAGTGATTTTTACAGGGCAAATTTTTGCATTACGGGATACTAACGTAATTAGACTAACAAACCCTAAAAATCCAAATGAGTTTCTTTCACTAAAATCTATTTAAAAAAATATTGAAACAAGTCCAGAATTAAGAAAAAAACTTTCTGGTTTTTCTTTTATAAATTTTTATCTTGGAATTGAGAATTTTAGTACTACAATCTTTGCCAACCCATTAAGTGAATTACCCGTTGTACCCGATACAGGCATTAGTTCTATTGAAAATCAAGATAGCAAAAACTAACTTTTATGACTTTGTCAAACAAAAGGGTTATGAAGTGGATTCAAATGCACCACTTAGCTATAAAGTGGCTTTTATAAAAGACCCAACAACAAAGCGCCTATATGCCCATTATGATAACGAAAAATCCCTTTAACAGACTCTAAAAACCCTGAGAAGTATCTTGAACTAAGCACTATTGCTAGCATGGCTAGTAAGGCAAATTTTGAAATAAAAGGTACTCAATTTGTTAGAAACGTTCTTGGTGTTAAAGATTTTAACTTAGGTGCAAAACCAAAAATACCACTTGAACAACGGCGAGATTTAAATGAAATAACCAATGATATTGAAACAATTGTTGGAAGTCCAGATCGTCCAGAAGATATAGAATTACAAAATGTAGAACACGTTGAAGAAAGCATTGAGCGATTAATGGAAACTAGCTATCAAACTGATATAACAATTGTCCCTGAAGAAAACTTATTACCACTTCGTGAAATAAGGGGTTTAAATCAATCACTTAAAAACATGAGAACAACTGTTCATAACCTAATAGGTGAAAGAGAAGCTAAGAAAGAAAGAGTAAAAGAACTTAAAACTATTGATGAAGAAGATATTTCTGAAAAAAACAAAAGAGAACTTGAACAACTAGAAGAACAAATTAAAATATATGATAGTGAAATTCGTGAATACGATGGCAAATTCAGAAACCAATTCGAACGAATTAAACAAACAATAGATAAAATGCTTAATGAAGACATGACTTTAAACGAACGTCTTAGAACGTTATTTCGTGAGCAGGGTATAACTATAATTTCTATCATAACTGCTTTAGGTATGACAATAATTGGTGTTATAGTTGAAGGAATTTTGTTAGCTGCTAAATCCGCAACTTCTGTAATTCCCCCTAAACCTAAACCACCCGCGCCAAAGCCTGACCCAACACCTGACCCAACACCTGACCCCAAGCCTGACCCAACACCACCTGAACCAGGTATTAAAGGTTGGATTAAACAACAATTGCAAAATATTGCAAATTTATTGCTAAAAATAGCTGATAAAATGTTAATTGCTTTGCCTGGTATTATTGGGAGTATTGTCAGTTTTATACTAAAATCTGCGTCAGCCGCTATTGGATTTGTAGCTGAACATTTATGGATATTAGTAATAGCTATTAGTGGAATTTTGTATAATTATGTTATGCAATCTATTTCAAAGTCCAAATTATAGTGGTACCAGCAACTACTCCACCTAGTGTTAAAAGTAATTTAGTTTCTTCATGTGTAAGTTGCTCTTTTTCTTGAAGTAAAGGTGTATCTGTTTGGGCCAAAGTTTGAACAGGAGCCGTATCTACAAGTGTAGTATCTGTCTGAATAGGCACATCATCTTGAGGTAAATTATCAAGTGTATCAAATTCACTTTTGGGTTTATTATCAACTTGAGGTGGATCAAATGTTTCTTGAAGTAGTTGTTTATCATTAATATCATTTTGGCCTAATTGTATTTTTTTAATCTCATCAGATGATGCAATTACAATCAAATTCTTATAACCATTAATTGTACCGATATACAAATCCATATCGCTGGGAATCATATACAACCCTAACCCAACAACATAATCAACCTGGCTTCTAGCAAATTGTAAAGTGGATTGGTATCGCCCAATTGAACTTGGAAGGTCGACTTCAGAATTTATTGCATCTTCAACGTTGGCTAAACATTGTTTTTGTGCATCAAATGCTTTACCTGTTCCTAAAATCGATGACCTTGTCTGAGATTGTGCCCCCAAAATTGCCCATACATAAGTGCGGATAGAGTCATTGATTCTTGTTATGCCGGCTTGTGTAAAGCCCTTGCCGTAATCAATCACAAAACTTCCAATCGCTGACATTGGGCTTCCATCTGAGCTAGTATCAACCGTATCAGATTGGCGAGTAAATGATTGGTCCATCCAAATTTTATACGTTGCATCTTTACTGTTGCCTAAAAAGTTTACACGGCCTTTTATGAATTGGGTAAAGTTATTGACATTTGGTTTTATAGCAAGCTCTACCTTATCGTTTGTTTTCAAACTAAAATCATGGTGGTATGTTCTTGTAAATTTGGCTGTTCCTATTCCATTCCATTCATCTAGTTTTTGTCGAAAATTGCTATTGGTGGAAATTCTAAATTCGTTGCAAATTTTTTCAAACGCACTCATATCTATTCCATTATTTAAAGGATTAAACGATTCTTCTGCAGGCAGTGGGCAATTCATTTCATTAAGAATTCGACGAATTTGATAGTATGTGTGAAATCTATACAGACTTCGAATCATTGGATTTATATGTCGTAAATGGTTATATTTTGATATTCCACACCCAGAAGTAGCACACCATACAGCAAAGTTGAGTTGGTTTTGCCAAAACTGCATTGGGTTAGAGATCCAATCATTATAAATTTCAGGGTTTTCTACTCTTGGTAATTTATAATCAATCCATATATTTGGAAAGCGAACAGAAAATGTTTTGCGTTTATTTACTTGTATAGTTTGGTTTACTAAACTAAATCGATGTGTTGGCTCATATACTCCGCCTACACGATAAGTTGGATGATGATGGAATACTCATAATAATATATTATATAATATAAATATGTTTCTCACAATAACAGACGCCAGTAAAGGCAAACCATTTAAATTGCAAGAACCATTGGAAGGACACAAAATTGGTTTACATAGAATTGATATATGGATTGGCTATTACAACATTTACGAAGATCAATCATGCAGATGGGCACAAAGTGGCAGCTCATCACAATCTATTACCGTTGAGGCAGGATTGTACAATTTTGATGACTTAGTTAAACAATTGACAGTAGTAGACAATTTGACTATCACAAACGATAAAACAAAAGGACTTGTTGAATTATCAATTCCGGCTGGATTTCAACTCTGGCTGACTGAACCAATTAGATATTTGCTTGGAATTGAGGGTCCTGTGGGTTGGTTAACAGGTGATTACATTGGTGATAGGCCACCTGAATTTACACCAAAAAGGTTGCTTGTTTATTGAAAACAATTATCAACAAGCGAAAATTATGAAAACAAAAATAAAAAAATCCAGCCATCTTAATTATTGTCTAGCATTCCACTATCAGCTGCACCATTTGGGTCATTTTATACAATTAAATTTAATAACCCACAGTTCAAAAAATTGCAAAGTGATGCTCATGAACTGGACTTTGATTTTAAAATAGAGTGGGGCAATGAAGTTGGGCATAAACTTGACAATCATGCCCTACCCATTGATTTAACACTGGAAATTAACCCTGCACGCTAAAAAAAATAAACTAATATATATGTCCATTTTAGAACACAAAACACATTCAAGCATTTGGGGATATGAAGAACATGTAGAAAACAAGGGCACTGAGTGGAATACTGATCAAAATCTTGATTTAGGTGGGAAAAGAATTACTGGTTTAGCAGCTCCCATAAGGAGAACAGATGCTGCAACGGCTGGTTATGTTAGCAATTATGCTTCACACCTGCAGAATAGCAAAGTTGAATGGTCAGGGGGACAAATGACGGGAGAATTAAGCCTTGGGAATCACAAACTTACTAACGTTGGAAATCCAGAAGATAATAAAGACGCTGTAAATAAACAATACGTTGATAAATTAATAGAAAATGAAGTTATTCTATACAACTTGGGAAGATACATTGTTTTCCCGCATAAAGATGGCAGTAAGACATACTTTTCTGTCAGAGCGAGAAAGAAAATTGATTTAACTAATGCAATTGAGGTTGAAATTAAGAATAACATTGCAGATAGTGCTGAAAATGAATTTAACAATCAGCCAAATATTATAACAATAACTAAAAACATTAATCTGCTGCCAAATCCTGATAAAAATCTAGGTACAATGGAATTAATTGCCCCCCTTCAAATTATATCTAGACCCGTTTTGGCATCTTCGTGGACTTTGCTTTTTTCGGCACGACCTAGTGAACCCCCAATTACTTCAGAACATTTATCCATTTTAACTTTTTAACCTCTCCCAACCAAACTAATAATCGTCTATTAATTAAGTGGACGGAGAATATCTTTAAATATGCAATTACTACGGATCGCATAACACCTGAAAATGCTATAATCCACAACGTAGATACAGCACAACTAAATCATATAGCAACAGAATATACTGGAACTAAACTCTGTGTGTGGCTAAACGGAAAACAAAAGGAAGTGCATAATAAAACATTAGGCGAACTTGCTATTATATCTTTGGGTGTTAAAGAATTGGGAATTGTAAGTCTCTACTTCTACTCCAGAAACTTAGAAAAACAAGAAAGTATACAGCATTTTATAGATCACCACGTTTTAAATTTTACAAATGACAATGTGCTAATATAATCTCAACAAAAAAAATCTATATTATATATGCCGCAGAAAAACCCAACAGCACCACCACTTTATCCAGATATATCTCAGGTGGAACAACCACCACCTGAAGATCGAGGCATGTCATTTAGACTAAAACAAATACGTGATATACGCGATTATTTAGAAAAAGAAGCAGAAACGCGTGGAAGATTAAGAAGAAGATATAAATCATTTTTCAACGCTGCACATTATACCAACGCTGGTTCTAGTTTACTTGCTATTGGTTCAAGTACAGCAGCTGCTGTTTCATTAGCAACAGGCATTGGTGCAATTGCATCTATACCTTTAGGAATCACAGCTATTGCAACAGGTGTTATTGGTGTAATAAGTTCAGGAATAGCTAAGCTTGTTTTGAAAAAAGTAGAGAAGCATGAAAAAATAAAATTAACAGCTTTATCAAAATTATCTAGTTTAAATGGTCTTGTAAGCAGAGCTCTGATAGATAATCAAATAAACGATGAAGAGTTCCATGTAATTTTGCAAGAAATGGAAAATTACCGCGAACACAAATCACAAGCAAGAAACAAAATTCGCAATGACTTAAGCACTGAAAGAGAGGAAGAAATTCGTGAGAAGGCAGAAAAAATGGACTTTTGAAAGGCCAGGAGATGGCGATGACAAACCTCCAGAATATAATGAAACATACAGGGACAACGACAAACACAGATTCAGAGTAAAATTAGTATGTTGTTCTTATAACAATTTGGAAATAAATTAATGTTGGAAAAAAATATTTCTATATATATACACACATGGCAAACATTTCTGTTGAGCAATTTAACCAAAAAATTCAAGAACAAAAAGACTCATTTGATGCTATCAAATGGCGAGAAATTGAAGAAGGCCCAATTTATAAACTTACAAGTGTTGAATATTTCGATACGCAGTACGGAGAGGCGTGTGTTGTAGTACTTGATGATAATAAGGTTTGGGCGCCTTCAGGTTTAGCTAAAAGACTAAAAAACAGATGTTAAACCTTTTCCCCGCTTTATCAGATCAACAGGCCTAAAGCGAAGTAAAAAGAATCCTGCACAAACGTACTATGGTTTTGATTTAGTGTAAAAGGTTTTTGAAGCAAAAATGAAATTCTGCTATTGTTAAATTTTGAAAAAAGTAAAACATTTTTTTAAAAAAAAAAATATCCTATAATATAACATGTCAACTGAATACGGCCACAAACTTAATCCCTACCGTAAACTTCGCAAACCAAAAGGCGTTAAAGGCATACGACGTACTCTGTACAACACCCACGTGCCAAGCACAATTGACCAAGGTGGTATTTTAACTGTAAGATTTCCTGATCTTGGCAAAGATGATGTTATTACTCCGGGTACATCAAAACTGTCTTTTAAAATAACTCTTAATTCTGAAAACGACGCTAATAGATCAATTGTAAATAATCTTGGCCGAGCAATTGTAAGCAAACTTGAAGTAAACTAGAAGGTCAAAGTGTTTTTGTTTTAAATGACAGTGATATATTTTTCTGTTACCAAGACTTGTGGAAAACTTCAAAAGAGCGTGAAAATGCTGCCTACCAAGGAATTCAATCAATCAATCAATCAATCAATCAATCAATCAAATTTATTTCCATCAAAATTAAAACATACAAATAACAAACATGATAAAACCACCCGTCGAATATAGCAGTGTCCATATATAAGGGTTACTGGTGTACAAACAGTATCGATATATGTTGGTACCAGCAGAGTAGTCTTAGTCCAGGCTAACCAGTATATCGTTATGTATCGATTCCAGACTAGAAGAGCACGGCGTGTTGCCAAACTTGAAAGTTATAACTCAATTTATTCAGAAATCCCTACGACCTGATAATACATGACAACAGAGGATTTTACGTGAGTTTGAGCTTTTGTCAACATATTTTGCTCTAGGACCATTTTAATAATACACTTCCTTCGTTAGTTTTTACATGATATGGTGTATGGTATGTTTATTGCATTTTCCATGGGCAAGTTTTCGCATTTTGTTGGTGCTATTTAACGTTCGTATGGGCGAATTATTAATTAAATGCAATGCACCGGGAGCATTAATTGTTGACAAATGAAGTTGCGAGTGATCGGGTGGTGATTCCCGGGGGTGATTCTGCAGCTGGTTTAGGGTCAAATTCTTGAACTTCGTCAAAATTTAAGGTAAGATAAAACACGTACAGAGTGTTGTCCTGTTGAACATTTATACTGTATTCCGCTTGAATTCGTAACAGTAGTTTTAGGTCATGAATGTAGTGGGGATGTGTCATCGACATGACATTGTTGCATGCACAAGCCTGCCGAATTTGACTCCGCTCAGTCGCATGGCCATGATGGCGAGATAAATCAGATAATTTAGTGCTTGTATATCATGTTTTAGCTCGAGGTACCCTATCATGCCTATCTTATGCTGGTTTCATACTACCATGTCACATACCACCTAGACCTATAACTGCCCATCCCTAACCATGGCAGTAGTTGAAGCCACGTATCCAAGGTGATTTTGGTCGGGTGGTCGGACGCGGAGAAATAAGCGTTCATGTCTGGAACGAAAAACGCGATCGTTTGCGTGATTGCTGCGCCGTTATCGCCCGCGTCAAATGCAACACTTCTGTAGACGCAAACATGTCTGCTTGTTTGCGTCCGGGTTGCGTCCTTGTCAAAATCGTTGCTAAGCAGTGTTGACTTCACTACGCAAACCAAAGTTATAGGTCTACTCTAGGTACTTGTTTGTCTGGGTATTACCCAAATATTCCACTGAAGGCAAGGCTTTGCCGCTCTGTCGCGCCTTCGGCGCTCAGCTCGCGGCTTCGCCGCTCGCCCCCTAGGATCGCGAGGTCTTTGACAAAGACTAGTACTCTAGAGCAGCACCGCTCCGAGTTGATTTGAATTCAACTCCCAGCGGTGCTGCCGCTGCGACAAAGCGGTGGAGTGATTGATACATGTATATACCGGCTTGCCGCTGGTCACCGCTAGCATTTTTGGTGAGATTGCGCAGTGAAGTAAAATCATCTTCAAAGCGGCAAGCGGCAGGAAAGTATGAAACCAGCATGAAGTAAATTTTACAGTACTATCTTACATTATCTCACTGCTGTATTTCAGCTGGGGCGCAATAGGTAGAAAACCTTTTACGTCACGAGACACAGCCATCACATTATCCTTTTTAATAGCCTGCACTTGCGTCAGCGTATTTAAAAGTTGTTAATGTTATACAGTGATTGGATTAAACACATCACATATATCTGTATATTAATGAGGTTATGAATAATTAAATACATTTATTCATATGATATTCAGCATTTGAGCATGTACGCGACCTCGATGGCCATCATTTCTGTTCCATGATTCACCATGTCCATTGCCTGGCATTGAAGTGGGAGAGAATTGAATAGGCTAGCTGGGTCAGTCCATGTCAAATCAACCTGGGGAGGCTAGAGTCCAGGGCTGTCAACTCTCACGCATTGGCCGTGAGTCTCACGCATTGGCCGTGAGTCTCACGCATTGGGTCACTTTCTCACGGTCTCACGCCAAGGTAGTATAATCTCACTCCTAGGTAGTAAATCTCACGCAAAATGCTGGAAAATAAGTAAAATCTCACGCATCGTCAAAATAATTTGTTGTCCCTACGTACTTTATAGTAAACGTATATGAAAACCTAGAACCCATGACATAGATCATGCAGCACACTTGCAACACATTAACCTAGCTTGGAGTAAAACTGGTCACATTGTAGCCTAAACTAGACATCAATACCAAAACAACGGTTCATACATACGCGTTATATAACAGCATATGTGATTGGTCGATAGGCGGGCATAAACGTTTATGCCCTGCTTTCTGGTCATAAACAAGCCGCGTCAGAACCGATGAAAGCTCGCGAGTAGGATATACGCACGTATGCTTGCGAGCTATTTACGCAAAGCGCGAATGATGTACGCGATGTTGGCGCGCGTCCAAACACGGTGGACTATGCAAGTAAACGTTTTCTTACAATTAGCAATGGAAAAACTTTTAAAAAGGATAAGAAATTGGTAGTTTTAGTCTAAAATGACGATATTTTTTAGTCGTGGAAAATAATAGCACGCAGAATGTTACGTAAACATGTATGAACAGGGTTCTATTCATCCATCTCAATACCTTGCTGGGTTACAAAGTTACAGTAAAAAATAAATTTGGGAGGCACAAAAAATCAATAATCCCTATACTTTAACACATGCCTCAACCGTAAGCACCTCAACCGTAGGCACCTCCACCCCTGACTCTGCATCATTTGAATTGCAATATCTCAAAAAGTAAATACAGTGTGAAGTTTTTACTTTCCACAAGTTTAGCTAGATAAATTAGCAACAAAATAGACCAAAACAAGTTCAGTACCCCTCTTCATTCTTGAGATCTGAGGCAGAACATCCTAAAGAAACTGAAAAAATGTAACACCCCCACCTTTTCCTATACCCCAATTCATGGCGCATGACCTTAAAATATCACAAACAAATAGGCCTATGTTAATAAATAATAGAATCTAAAACCGTTGGGGTTCGCTAATGAAACCCTCAAAACTAACCTTCAAATTAATTTTACAGTAAAATTTAATTATTACTGGGTGAGAGTCGCTGTGATGGTTTTTAAATTTGCCGTGTTGGTTTTAAGCTCCGAACACTCAGTGTGCAAATTGAATGGCGCGTACCATGATCACGGCAGCTGCGAAATTCAGTCCTGATTTACTTCCGTGTTCCGATTGTATGGAAAGTGCCATACGGCTGAGCAGTTTTGCTGTCTCTCTCTATTCATGATGTCATCCACCGCCTGCTGGCTCCATACATTCGATGTAGGGGTGTACTTGTGAGTGTCAGTGGTGATTTTTACCTACTTAAGTGGCTCATACATGCAACTTCCTTTTCTGGTCAGATAGAGAGCTGCAAAGTTGCATTCTACAGGTTGAGTCAAAAAGAAGTAAACTCATGTTTGAGGGGCTGTAACTCGAGATCTGTAAGGAATCTGCTAAAATGAAAATACCACTGGAAAGAGCAAATTCTACACGTCTAAATAAAAACAATTGTTGCAATTGCTCATAGCAAACTCAAGTTGGGTGGTTGAATACAACCACCCATTTTTGTAGCTGAATTCAACACCCTTAGACAAGAAATAGCAGGTTTTCCACCCTATTTTCAAACTGCCATCTAACTATGATGGAGTTGAGTTCCAAAGCCACCACAACACTACACCTAAACACCCCACCCACAAGTCTTTAGTTTTAAGTTTTTAAAGTCTTAACCCTCCTCTCACCAAGCCTTTGTTTACCTGTGGATGGTTACCACCCACTCGAGCACCAGATACTTAAATGATTTTGGTACCAGTCTTCCTCTTTCGATTGAGACCAACTCGAAGCAGCATCAGGGGCGTAGCCAGCTTTCTTAGTCTGGAGGGTAATATTTGAGTGGAAAGGCAAAACAAAATTCCCGGTTGCATCATTTTGGTATTATCGGTGCGATATACACATACTGTTTTTTTTAGCAAGACTACATGTATGGTAAGTCTTCGAGCTTCCAAAAAAGGGCTTTATTCGGGCAATGTGTGCATGAAGCACTCAAAAATTATGACCCATAATCAGGGCGAATTTTGGTGGGAAACAATCTTCCCAATTTTCTCTTCCATTTTTTGTTCATAATTTGTAAGTCTTTAAAGCTTTCCATATTAAAAAGTGTAGAGTTTTTCACAAGAAAGTTATCAATTAAAAGCAGGGCCTGTTTGTGTTTGGTTTTCGAGTGTCAATGCATTAATTCTTGTAACCCAATATTTGTTACATGTATAAACTAGAGCGGTTACCGCACAATAGCTGAACCATGGGGCTTTGGCAGTATATTGTGGTACATGTATATATCACCCCTTTATGACTCCTTAATGACCTTAAATGCATTTTAAAATATTTCAAACATGTTTAGAATGTCATAAGGATCATTGCATTTAAATTTCAGCTCAAATGGACCATTTTGAAAACTTGACCTTTGACCCCTTTATTGACCCCTTAATGACCTTAAGACAAGTTTTAAAAAAGCAATATTGTATTATCACCTGTTATGCAAATTTTGTGGAAGAAGCATTGTGAAATGAAAATCACATTTTTGTTTATGAAGAGTTTATAATATGCATCAAAATGTTTCTGTGATTATTTATAATTGAAATTTATTTTTATCATTAAATATTTCCCTTCCTTCCACAGAGATTTAAAGGGAAAGTTAAAAAAAACCAAGCTCATTCTAGAAATGCCGTAGCTGTGAGAAGGCAGCATATTCACAGAAGAGGACTTCAAAGTTAATATTCCTCTGGCAAAGGCGAAGAAGCACAGTGAGACCAGGGTAAGTATTAAACTGCAGTAACAAGATCAATAGATCATTCTTCTATTTGGCAGAGATGCTCTGATATTGTGCCATGATGGGCAATAAATGCTGTGTCTTGATCTGGTGGCCGGGATCTACCCCGGGAGTGTACCTGGGACGTAATAGAAGAGTACTCATAACTGTGCTGGGTCGTATGCAGGGGAAACACTCGCTGGGACTTCGAACATGGTGCCCGGGGCTAGGGGGCGGGGACTTGGCCGGGGATGTACCCCGGGATGTACACAGAAATAGTGCCCCGCCCTGCAGGGATAAAGCCGGGACTGTAACATGTTTGTAACAGTTTCCAAAATTACATCCCAGGTAGGTCCCTGGCCCCTGGGGGCCAGGACTACAATTGATTTGTGCATTATTTCAATGAGTCAACTGAGTCTGTACCTTTTGCCGGGACCTTTTGATATAAATTTACCTATTATTGAAGTCGAAAATTTTGTTGAATTGCAATTTTAGCAACATTTTTGATGTGATCGCCCGCCGTGACCCACTGTGTTTATTTCTGAACTTCCATTGCTTTACATGGTGCCATGCTTCAGCGAATGCAACTAGATTTTGAATGCAATGGTCTCTAGCCTCGAATGTGAAGCTATCAGTGAGCAAATTCGTGGCTAGACCTCTCGAGCAACTCAAGCTTAGAGATCATTGCACTCGAAATCTAGTCGAATTTACTGAAGCATGACACTGTAAAGCAGTGAAAGTTTAGAAGTAAACACAGCCGATCATAACACTACAATTTTGCTAAAATAGGCAACCTTTACACAAAAGATACACTTGAATCATTGTAAATAACTTGCAATCTGCATTTCTACATAACAAAATAACATCCATTGCCTAAAATGTCAGTTGATGTTGATCGACCGGAAAACGACAGAATGGACTCCAGTATCAAATGCGTACAATCGTGCACAAATTTGAAGCTAAAGTTCTTGAGTAAAATGTGCGATTAAAAATCGCTAGTAAAGTATGGTACCGTAATCATGGTAATCAAAATTCAAATGCCGGTAGAATTATCCAATTCAGTGACAGTGGTGATTTGCTATTGATAACAACTTTTGCGACTCAAGGAAATAATGCGAATCGTCGCTTTTATAATTTTTTTATTATTGTTTTTTTTATTTCAGGACACCATCCATTACTGATACTCAAGTGGTGAAGAGATCAGCAATCAGCATCCATTGACTTGGGACTCTGCTTGGGGAGAAAAGGATTGCTCAACCTTACTAATCCCAGTGTCAATATTGGCCCACTGGTTTTGGTAGAGTTGGGTAATTGAAATCTCCCACACACAACATGTTCGGTTCGAAGAAATTGTCAAATCCAATCAAATCCTGACATGTCACCTGGGATTTTGTCCATGAGATGAATGGTGTGAGCGTAATAACAACAGCGATGACTACATGTGCCTGCGCCTGATGATGCGACTCGTGGTTTTACAAAGTGCATCAAGATATTTAGGAACATTTTGAGCTTTCCATGTAGTGTACATAGCTAATCTGTATCTGATTTCTCATCAGAATATACATATTCTGTAGAAAGCTGACAATGTCTGACATTGTGGGAGATAAAATAATATAATCGTTATGTATGATCATTCTAATTTGCTGTAGAAGTTCAAGTAGTGATGTAACAGGATTAATTACCAAAGCGATGTATGAAAACATTTTTGAACGTATTGCCCTGCACTAGACATACATGGTAACTCTGTATCGCACCATTAATGATCAAAGAACATGCATAAAGACCTGTACCTGGTCCATGTACGTTTCATTTGCACAGGTACGATTAGTGTCTTTGCAAAGAGCGGTAATGTTTTTAATCTATGATTGCACACATTCACAGACATGACAGGTGATGAGTGTGCCTACTTTATATAATGTAGGGCGACACATCAAAAAACACAATCCGACAGCGACCTTTTCACCTATCGCTGTGGTAATTTATCTCGCAGCATAATTCTCATCGAGCCAGTACTGGTGGGGCAATCAAAATGCTCTTGCACATGTGGATGCTTTATGAAGTCACTACAAACTCCAGGTGAAATGAGGTATAACAAAAAATGTAAACTTGGCATAGATTCGAACAGGGGTAGCATTAAGGCCCGAAAGTCGGGGGTTGATTTCCCGTGTTTTTCACTCCCGAGCTTGGAGAAAATCCAAATACATGGGGTGAAAATTAAATCTCGGGGGTGAAAAATATTTTGCAGTGTAGTCAGGGATAGGAGTAAGGTCCAAAAGTAGAGGGTCATAGTTCAACCCCGAGCATGCACATATTCTCAATATAGAGGGTGAAAATTTAATATTTTTTAAATTTAGGGGTTCATTCACCCCCGATCGGGGGTTAACGCTACCCCTGGATTCGAAATAAATCAATAATATTTCTCCTGGACAGATATACAGCATATACTGATAAACTACAGAAATAATAAATGTATGTTCTCCAACTTGTCTTTCTTTTTGTGTGTGTCATGTTTTCTGCCCTAACTGATTGAAATTTGGTGCACTTATAGGCCTATGGATGAAAAAAAATAAAGTGTCATAATATGCTATTATGATAGTATGTGTGTATGCATACTTTTATGGTACATTAAATAAAATGCAACACTGAAACTAGATAAACAAGTGGGGTGTCTTGGAAACCTTTTGTACCGAATAGTACATAGTATATGTTAACATGTATAATGTATAATGTAAACTATACCTTTTTGTATTTCATCAATATATTTACTTGATCAATGTAATGTAAAACAATTTCATGTGATGTATGGTTTTGTCTTTGTTGTATTATATGTATGTTTTTTTTCCTCTTTGAGCACAGGGAAATAAAAGCCCCGTTGGGGCATGAAAGATAAAAAAAAACCACTGAAACTAGAGTTTTGTTCTTCATAGCCTATGCAGGGTCACCAATATTTCAATTTCCCCACCTTTGAAAATATGTATGAAGTCTCCGAGCACTTTCGAGGAACCTTTAGTTGTAAGTGATTGTTATGGCACAAGAAAACAAAATAACAATGGAAATGTAAAACTGTTTCTTCTTAAAAGTGGGCACCAAAGTTGTTTGAAATAATTGCCGAGATTGCCCGGGAATCAAAATAATGAATTTTTAGGGTCCCACTATAGTGTTCAAAGTGGGGTACTGGGCTCAAAAAAATGTATATTATGTACAAGAGTAATCAATTAGGATACTGGCCGGGGATACTGGCTATGAGGCTCTACATAATTAATGTTTGATTTCCTGTTGCTGCCCAGTGCCCACCCCCAAATCCCAAAATAATTCATTATTTGAGATAAATAATTTGACAGCTGATGTAGGAAGAGAATGCAAAATGGAACTTAGAGTAGAACCTTTAACTAACGGTACTACTAAGCCATGCTAAGTAGGAAAGGATTTTTTGTGCACTTTTGTTTCATGCTTCAGATATACATGATTGATTTTGCTATAACTGTAGCAGGATTTTTGGTGTGTACTTTTCTTGCTGAATAATTTTATGGACCCCCTCCCATCTCAGGTTGAAAATGTTTATGATCCCCTTCTGCCCACAAGACTCAAAACAAATTATTCCTTGTTGGAACGAAGGTGTGGAGCGCTCAAAAATGTCTAATTTGTAAGGACAAAGGATGCACACACAAAATTGAGTACACACAAATTTTGATCATAAGCAAGCCTTGAAATAAGCAGGTGCTGGGAGCAAATGATGCAGTAGATGCAGCAGTGCTGATATGCTGCATTGTATAATGCAGAACAGGATTTACTATTTGAAAATTGCTGCCCGTTCTTCAAATTGCTCCTGGTTCCCTGTGATTGCACTTGCAGTGAACAAGGAGCAATATTCAAAAACAAATTGCTCCTGTTTTCAGTCTACTTATTTCAAGGCTTGATCATAAGTGTAAAGAAAAGATTCTGAGTGTACAAAAATTTTGATTACCTAAAGATTGTGGCATTGTGCACACAATTTGATTGCATGCATGCAAGTTAAAAAAATGTGTGTGTAGTGCGCAAATATTTTGAGTCACAGCACCTAATAATTTTAAACCTGTATTTTTGGTGTCAAAAAATCACGACCCCCATATTTTGGTATAAAAATTCAATGACCCCCAGTATATTCATGAGCCCACATTTCAAAGAAAATGTGGCCCCTAACGAGAAACATTTTTTTATAATTTTATAGCCAAAAATCCCCCCCCTCGGCTTGCCGAAAATTGCTCTCCCCCCTGGTTGGCCAAATATCCCCCCCCCCCCTCCATTTTACCCCGGGCTCAAATTATTGCACAGCCCGGCCCCTCAGCCAATCGCACCAGCCTTTCTCACCAGGCCTACTCATCCGGCATTCCGGTAGCTCTATGGTAAGTCTCGAACGACCCCCACCCAGCCCACCCCACCCGCAGGATCTTGACCACCTTGATATTTTGGATTTTCAAACCCTTTTTTGTACATTTTCGGTCATTTTGACCATTTTTGTCAAACTCCCCCCCCCTGAGTTGCTTTGTCTAACCCTCTTGCCCCCCCCCTCCGAAAACATCCTGGCTATGCCACTGCATCGATCCAGCACATATCATGATATTACCTCACCATATTTTAATGTTTGGGCATATAGGCCTACTGTATAGGCCTAATTGCCATTTTTAGACCAAAAACAGTAGTTTGTTGCTCATATTTGCAGAAAAAACCATACAAAATATATTTAACCCTTGTTTGAAAAAGCTGTTTGGGTAGAATACAAGTGCGAAACAAAAATAGGCTATCTTTCATCAAGGAAATCAAAGAAATTACTCCCTTTTATTTTCTGGGCGCTAGTATCTCAAAAAAATGAAGCTGTTCATTACTATGCATTATTACTTCATTTTTTTGTAACATGTATTTTACTTCCCAGAAATGCTTCAAATGAAAAAATATACCGCTTTTCTCGATTTTTTTGACACAGGTAGTTAGATAATAGTGTTTTGCTGTCATTTAAACTAAATTTAATCAATTGGATGTCTGAATTTTTTTATTAAAAAAAAAATCTGCACAACCAGAAAATCACATTCTGATCAAGTCGGGCATGAAAAGGTGCAAAATGGTTGCACAGTCTAATTGTGTGTCAAAATGTATTTTGTGTTTATCAATTTGCGTATATTTCTTTGTAGGTTACGCTTGCTTGCCTTTTAAACATTTTACAGTGTGAATGAGGAGAAAACTTCCCTGTAGGAAAAGTATAATAGATTTGGAAAAAAATCTGAAGTTGTAAGTTCTACGAATGATTTTTGTTTATATTGTCTGTATATTATAGTCGCTTCTTGCAAAAACGCCCTCATGAAATCTCTGTTACAGGCTTACAGCTATCACATGATTCTATATTTCGTTCATGAATAGCGAGGCATATTATGGAGGATAGCAATTTACGTAAGAGTATAGGTCCAATTAAGGGGTCGTCTCACAAAATTGGCTTATAAGCCACATCGATCAGCATTCAGTTCCTGTACTGGTCACCGTACATGTACCTGTGTGCAGTGCATTCGAGAAGTATGTGAACATTTTCTTTGACCTTGTCGACTGTGTGAGTGTGTTATTCGTGTGTCTCTTTTACGTCCATGGGCATGGTAGAACGGAGTGCAGAACATCATGCCTGGGAATGCTACATATATTACCGTAGTAATCGAGGTAGCAAATTCCGTCAACCGACATGAGTGTGTCTACTCTAAGGTAAGCTGGTATCTCTATTGTTCATATATTATTATTATTATCATATTATATTAAAAATCATGATTGTTTTACTTTTAGACTTTTAAGCTTACTTCTCCTATACTGTTACGTTACCCGGGTACTGTACTGTACGTCAGTGGCGTATATAGCAAGGGCGGCGGAACCGGGGGGGCCAGGGGGGCCAGTGGCCCCTCCACTTTTTGACTGGGGGGGCCTGGCCCCCCCCCACTTTTAACCCATAATGTGCTGTGTGTAACATGTCCTGGTGAACATAAAAATCAAATCTCTATTCTAGACCCTTAACATGCTTAAAAAAGTGTAAAAATGATGCACGAAACGGCTTCAATTGGACCTTCATTTTGCAAAATTTTCCAACTCCCCTGTATTAGGACACCCAACACTAAAAGCAATAATTTATACAATTATAGTGAAAACTTATCCACGAATAGCGTTCAATTTGGGCCTTCATTTAACCCATTTTCGGATTTTTCAAACTAAAATTGTACACACTGATAGTGCCAGAATGGTCCACCAAATGCTTCAATTGGGCCTTCAGTTTGCAAAAGTTTTTCACTTCTGAGGGGGGCACATCCCCCCTCAGACACCCCCCTGCGTCGCGCAAGCGCGACGAGATGGCCGCTTCGCGGCCATTATTTAGATTTTTTGCATCACCCGGACTGGCCCCCCCACTTTCAAAATCGTTCCGCCGCCCTTGGTATATAGCCAGGATTTTGGAACCGAGGGGGCACAAAAAGAACTTGTAAATGTACATTGTAGGCCTACCGACGGAAATATTTTTTGCCGACGGAAGTTATGATTTGTTGACCCAATTTTTTTGCATGGTTTGAAAAAGTGAAGAGCAAAAAAAAAAAAGAAAAGGGGAATATAAGCGGTACCGACATAAAAACACAATTTTTTTATGTATAATTCAATTTAATTCACAATTTTTCATGCTTTTTTTAAATTTCGCCCCTTTTTCTGTCACCGTGGATAAAAAATAGTCTATTGTTAGCAGGCCCCCCTGCCCCCTCCCCGACTGGCTATGCCACTGCTGTACGTGCTGATCATCATGATCATGTGATGCTGTACCTCAATTAGAGGCAGTGGCGGCGCCACGGGGGGACATGGTGGAAAAATGCCCACCCCCAGTCAGAACCCTTCCCACCTTGTTTCCCCCAGTAAAATACGGTACGAAAATTCCCACTTATTACCACATTTTGGGCAATTTTTATTTTGCCCCCCTGAAATTCACTTTGCCCCTCAATGCCCCCTGAAAATAATTCCTGGCACCGCCACTTAATAGAGGTTAATGACTGCGCATCAGTTGTTTGGGTATTGTGATATATCTATACATTGTGCTTTGGAACCGAGGAATATCCCGAGGGGCGCCCCGGCACAGTTTTACCCCTGGTCCTGGAGTTTTACAGAAGATATTATAGTTTTTTTTTTTTATCTTTCAATATTTATTGGTTTTTCATAAACAAAAATAAATGACAATTAACATCAAATCATACACAAAAAGGGACAAAAAGGTAGCAACAATGGTTACACAAATTATGCAGTCGACACTTCTACCCAGATACACTACATGTAATCCCTGGGGGGGGGGGGGGTCACTCACTATTTGACTTGCTACGCACCCGCGTCCAAGAAAAACGTCTAAAAGGGTATGTTTTTCACCACACAGCGTTGTCGACGTCTTTTTGAAAAAGGGGTACATTTCAGAAGGCATCGCCATTTTAAATTTAGGGGTCCTTTTTCAGCCAGATCCTTATAAGGGTTAGTAATATTATTGTTTGAGTGAAAAACAGGCCATTAAGGGTGCATTTCAGAGGTGGTCGGACGCGGGTGGGTAGCACTTTTGTGTGAGAGTGACCCCCCCTCCCCCGGATGTAATCATGCTATTAAATAACCTGTTCATATGCACAAGGTCACAATATAATCCAGTCACACATTCTACAAAGTTTTATAAATAATACAAAAATGAACAAAAAATCTAGATACTATGTCAAATCTCCATTTACGAAAGTGGCATGCGAGTTTGTTTTTCTTTTTGGTCATGTTTTTTGAGGTGGGACCCAATTGCGTCACATCTTGCAATTTGCCAAAAATCAACTCCTTTTTTGTATTTCTGATTATATTTCAAAAAGTTTTCACCCAAACTATGTAAAATTATACATTTTTAGAAAGCATATATTGTCAGGATTGCAAATCTGTAAAGTTTGAGTGGATATACAGGGTGTGCCAAAAATATACAGGGTGATTCCACTGAAAAATACATAAAAAATTACATTTCTTTACCACTCCAATATTTCTACATGGTATATTAAATTTGAAAATAAACTTGATATTTGGAATGAACACAATTAGTTTTTTCATTAAATATAAAGTTTGCACTATATTTGTTAAGCCCATTGTGTATTGGGTGTGAAAAAAGTTAAATTTTAAATTGTTTAATTTAATGAAAAATTTCAATAAGTGCCATTAATTTGGAAAGAATTGCTATAATATCACATAAATATCCAATTCCCATATAGGGTGTTCCAAAAATCAATATACAGTGAATAATTTGTAACAATGGTACATGTACAATAGGCATACATGCACAATTAGCCTACATCAATAAACTATTTAACAATAGCCAGAGATCAATATGTCATCAGATTAAATCCTTGACTGTAATAATCTCCTTTGAGAAGATTTATTTTATAGATATTTCAAAGATAAAACAATTTAAAAGATCTATTTATGACAGATGAAATGCATGCAAAATTTAAAGCCCATTATATTGCATGACACACATTCCACTGCATTAATTAAAAGCTTGTTAAATCCTTAATTACTAAATTTATTAAGATTAACTAGCTAATTATAGTTATAGAAAGTTAAATAATAAAATTAACATCATGCAAATGCATTTTTACTCCTACTGAGGCAACAAAGTGCATAAATTTTAAAATGAACACCAACTTCCCATTGGAATTACACAGAGCTCCTCCGCTTCCGGCTCCTCCGCTTCCGGCTCCACCCCTGACTAATTAACTTAATTAAGCTGTTGAAATTAATTAATTGATTTGTTCAACTGTATTTGTTATTATTTCATTTAATTAATAATTTATCTTCAAAATAAGA
This sequence comes from Amphiura filiformis, assembly GCF_039555335.1. NCBI lineage: Eukaryota > Metazoa > Echinodermata > Ophiuroidea > Amphilepidida > Amphiuridae > Amphiura > Amphiura filiformis. Next base: position 8,475,567 of record NC_092640.1, on the reverse strand, counting down.
CCAAAACCATTTCTTCATGATGGATTTTGGCAAAAATATCAGAATAAGAAGAGAAAATATTTTGGAAAATGTGACAGCTCCACCTTTTTTGGGTGCCCACCTCAAAAAACATGACCTTTTAGCAATGAAATACTCTGTATCTCTGTTTATTTTAATAAAAGCCTTAAGACCAATTGTATTGGGAGTTTTGTTTGAAATAAATTTACACACATAGATATAGTATTTGACACTCAAAAACAAGTATGTCAAAAACATATCATTGAGCAGTGAGCACCCCAAAATTGTTTGCAAAGGTCGAGATATCAAAATCAATATCATCTTTATTTTTAATAATTTTAATTATATCTTCCCAAAGGGGTTTGATTTTCTCACATTCACAAAAAACATGGGTAATTGTTTCAAGCATCTTATTGCAAAATGCACAATTTGGAGAAATCCCTTCTTTTTGAACAAGAAATCATAAAAGCAATGGCTTTATGGAAGATTTTGAAATAAAATGAGCGAAATCGAGAATCAATTGAACATTTACTATTACGAAGATGAATTTGGTCCCAATCCAAGTCCTCAGGGTCAACTCATTCCAAAAACTAATACGTTTTTCAGGAACACATTTCTCAATCATAATAGAATTTAGCATGGAGCTTGGATAAGGTTATCAACCACTAAACCAGCTTATCAAAAATCTCCACACTAGAAATTTCAATGTTTGGATTATCAGGAACAGGAACATTTTTCATTCAAAAATTAAATTTCTTTCTGTCATGATTCGAAATATCAGAATCAAGAATCAATTCTTCAAATAATTTACTACCTGGGGGAGGGTTAAGGAAATCATCAACATACACATTACCTTTATCACACCAGTCTTCATAGTAAAAGTACTGTTTAGATTTTGAATGAATATTTCTAAAAACCATAAAGATTGGCAGGCACCAAGATTAGGTAAACATACCAAGTTCTGAGGGAATCAGCTAATTGGGTACAATTAAGCTTATTTAAAATACTTTCAGGAGCATATGATTTCCGTAAAATATCATCATCAAGCAGTAAATTAAACCAATACATTTTTTGAGCCAAGGCAAAAGTGTAAGGGTCTATCATACGAAGGCCACACAGAAAAAAATCATTGCACACACATTTTCTTCTGACTCTATCATTACCAGCATTCCAAATGAATTTGGAAAACTGTTTGTTAAGGTCTTTAAATAAAGAATTGGGAATTTTAATACTCAAAACTGAAAAAGATAGAGCAGCTGAGGCAAAAGAAGTGTTTTAATAACACAAGTTTTTCCTATCAAAGAAAGGTTTCTAGCGCGCCACAAGTTTAACGATCCCTCTATCTGTTTAAGCTTAACCTTCTAGTTGAGATCAAACATTAACTTAAAATTCAATGAAAATTAATACCCAAAGTTTTAAAATCTCTAGTTTTCCAAAGAAGACCCAGCCCAGAAAAGGGACGATTTAAACCTTTGATTGAGCCAATCCAAATAGCTTCGGATTTGATGAGATTGATCTTGCAGCCAGAACAAGTTATTGCGAATCTTTGTAAAGTTTCAAAAAGATTGTTTTAAAAGGAATCAGGCAAGCCATCCAGGAAACAGGTTGAGTCATTTGCTAACAAAGGTATGGTTCCCTTTCTTTTCAAATAGCTCTTTTCTGGTTAATTGTTTTTAAAAAAATGGTCACGTGATGAACGTCAGTCTGTGAGCACGTTTGTTGGCGGATGCTCCCGAATTTTTCATCAGTTTAACCGTTCAGCTTTCATTTTTACTACTCTTATCCCAAGATGCCAAACAATAAAAACTCAGGGACAAATAAGAGAGCGGGTTCGCCCATGAAAAGTCAGATGGAAAACAGCAAAAAGGCTGCAAAATCGTTAAGCTTCTGTGATGAAAGTATGGACACAATGGGTAGCAGTGATCCGGCTACTTTCGGTGTAACAAGCTCAAAGATGGCAGCGCCCATGGATCGGGAGCCGCCTACTCTTTTCGCCAAACGCCAAGAGTTTCTTGAATGCTGTTAAAATAAGAAAAGTTTTAATGCTAATTTATTGCACATTCTAGGGAAGCGTGGATAACCGAGTGAGAGGGTTTTCAATCAAATATTTTTCCTGTCAAAACTGAAGCATCCTCTGTATAAGAGAAAATATGAATATTAACTGCACATCATAATGATTCGTGATACCCAATTGTGGCACATTTGATGTCGTTTATGAGGCAGAGAATTTTATTTCAATGCTATATACGCCAAAATATTTTTTTAATTGAGCGAGAATGGCGATAGAAAAAATGTTGAAAATTCCATGTAAAAATTACATTAGACCCCGCCAAAGATTACTGTTTCGTTTTTATGGTAATCTAATCTTTTATTTCCTGAAATAAAATTAAGGGTCTAATGTGGATTTCTTGTATAAATTATAAAAACATTGACGTGTATTATACAAGAAGCTACAAGAAAAATGGTAGGCTGCATATACTGACTGACATATCATGCATATTGAAGATATGGACTTTTCTCCCAAAAAGACCTATTGTTTTGTGGAAAATAATCCATATCTTCAATACGAAAGGTCTAATGGGACATCAGAGCACATCAGACATATTGAATTGCATTCTGAATACGAAGAATGTCCTGATGATATCAAATAATTTTGATTTTTTGAAATTCGCAATGTAATACACATTTTATGGCAAATGATTGAAAATTTATATTTTTGACATTTAACAGTACTCGATGTAAACTTTATAAATCTGATGATTTATACTTAAAGTGTATGTAGGTGGGATGAAAAGCCGACGATCAATTGAAAATTTTGACATTTTGTATTGAAGATATGGATTTTTTCCCAAAACACCAAAAAAAAAAATTAGGTCTTTTGGGAAAAAAATCCATATCTTCAATATGAAAGATCAAAATTTTCAATTGATCGTCAGCTTTTCCTTCCAGCTACATCATTAGATTGATAAAATTTACTTCAAGGACTGTTATTATATCAAAAATGTGAAAAATGTCAAATTTTAATAATTTGTCATAAAATTTGTATTATATTGTGAATTTCAACAAATGAAAATTATTTGATATTCATTCATTCATTCATTCATTCATATTTTATATCAGAAAGACATTCTTCGTATTCAGAACAGGGGTGTCTATTCTTCCAGAAAATTGAAATTATTCCCTCACCCTACCGCGCTGTGTCACATCCGTCCCCACATTCTTCCCCAACTGAAAACCCCCAAAATGGACCAAAAGCGGAAACTTTTAGGTTGGTTGCTATCTCGAGGGGGGGCACTCCCATATTGACATACGTCATAAGCCCTTGAGAAGACCCCATTATTTTTGACAAATCCTACACCCAATGACCCTGTTTTATTCAGTAGTCTACACTGAATGACCCCCTTTCTTGAACAATTAGTCCTCTCAAAATTGAAATTTCGGCGTGCTTCACACACATTTTGAGCAAAATAAATGAGTTTCATCTATGTTGTACTGTAAAATTGGGTAAAAAGCTATTTTTGATTGTCAATGATGTGAAAAAATCACTCCATTTTTGACATTGCCAACACCGAATGACCCCCTTTTTTCTGAATATTTCCACACCGATTTACCCCTCGTTTCATACGCTGGTGGGCACAGATATGTCACTTTCATATTCGAGTGCCTCCCCCGGGTGCTATCTACATGTACTTTTCCTTATTTTCTTGTTCCCTCCCTTCCCTGAATGAACATAGGTGTGTTGTGAGTTGTTCTATTCTGTCTTCCCTAAAACATCAAATTCTTTCCTAGATGGTACAGTCTGGACACTGAACCATTGCATCTAAGGACTAATGGGAAGACAGGCTGGTAAACACATCTAGCCTCTTTATTATTTTCAGAGCTAGCTGTGATTTATTATTTACAGGGTGTGAGAGTTCAGCTTTTTTGTTTTGATTTTCAGCTTTTTTTGTACCAGTACACTTGCTCTGATAACAGTATACATTGTAGGATCTTCCCAAATTGTAGCTTTTTGCTAGGTGTTTTGAGCTTTTTGCTATCTGGTTTTTGCGTTTTCAGCTCTTTTATTATATGTGGTGACTCGCATGCCCCTGATTTTATAAAGCCTTAGAATTAAAATTCTTCTGTTGCAGAGTTTGGAGAATACAACTGAACTATTGCATCTAGGGAAGAATAATCAAGGATTTGGATCTGAAGCTGAGGTTTAAAAGGGAAGATAAACTTGGACAATAGCGCTGTTAACTAATTGGTGGTTCTTTTCTTCCCTTAGAATCCCGAATGCTTCCCTAGATCTAGGCAGATGTCCAAACTAAAAAGAAAATGGATTTTGTATGAAATATGCAAAGCAGAGCTCCTTAAATCTTAGTGTGCAAACTGTGCATTATTACCCATAGTATGACCACTAGTCACTATTGCCCAGGCAGGGAAGAATTACTGACCCAACTGTTCCCTGTTTTATGATAAAGTCAATGGTTTCCCTCAAATAATTATTTTTGGGATGGGAATGGGTAAAAAGCCAAGGACCACTACATGTATGCTAATGCTATACCCATTATAATTCTTCCCTAAATGACACTTGATGAATTCACCCACCTGTAGAGCAGTCACTGCAAGCCAGTGACCATCTATTTCATTCCAAAAATACCATAAAACATAATAATACATGTTCCAGTTATACATTTTTCCCCAAATTAGTTAATTTTATTTTTAATCTTCCTTGAATCCTCTGGACTTTCCTCTGTTTTTCCCCTCTCTTTTTTTTCTTTTTCAAAATGCAAAATTCTTCCCCAAAGGGGTAAAATTATTCCCTCCCCTTTGGGGGCGATTAACGGAACAATAAACGCCCCTGGGAATTGCAATTCGATATGTCTGATGTGCTCTCATGTCCCACAAAAAATACTGTCTAAACGCTCAAAATGCTCATTCCAGATCCCTATAAAAGCTAGAACACAATTCAAAATCACTGAGTACTTTCAAAACTTGTTTAACTGAATCAATATCCTTAACAAACAAGCACAAATCATCTGCATTAAGCAGGACAATTTCAAATGTGTGGTTGTATGATTGTATCGATTTGAATCCCAATTATGTCCTCTTTGTTATTTAATTGAATACACAGAATTTCAATGGCCAGATTAAAAAGTTGATGAGGGGATCTCCCTGTCTAAGACCATGCATGACATCAAAATATCCTGTAGACATACCATTGTTCATGACACACCTGCATGGTTAATATGTTTTTATAGAAAGTACCAATCCATTTTTGAATTGAACTTCCAAAATTAAAAATCTTCATGACTTTAATACATAAAGTTTAGTCTATAGAATCGTATGCTTTTTCAAAATCAATAGTAAAATCCCAGGAATATTTCTATATTTGGTATGAAAAAGAATATCGGACACCCTTCTCACTGCGTCCCCTATGTATCTTCAAAAGCATTGATGGTGAAATAAACACAAAATGATAAATAACCCTGTAAAATATAAACATCAATAATATGCTTTCCAGCAATGAATATAGGCCTACTTTTAAGCCTGTGTAATTGGTACATAAAATGGTATCCAGGAATTTTATTATACCATTCATCTTAAAATTGATGTTTTCAGCTATGAAAAAAATAGGGTCAAAACTTTAATCTACAAGTTGTAGCACAATTATACTGCTGCATGCAATTTTAGGTAATGTTTACCCATCTCATCTGCCTGTAGACTATATTGTACATTATAAACATACATGTACCTGTACAGTTCAACCATGTGATATAGCCATGCATGAGTTCACAAGGTCACAACTCTACACAAACTGTATGACAAACATCTTGACATTTTATAGTGAGGGGATCGAAAAAATGTACAATGTTCTGATTGTTTATTTTAGGCACTAGCTAAGGCCCTTCACAATTGATTCCGAGTTTACTGTTCAAGATTTTTAAAATAGGACGAGGTGACTTTTAATTATTAATCTATTATTTTCTTTATTTAGTATTAGTTATCACAACCAATTATCAACCCGTTTTGACAGGAGTCGGCATTTAATTATTTTATTACTATGCTTACTTTTACACATACTATAAGGAATAAGGCCCGTTACAATTAATTCTTAGTTTCCTGTTTCCTGCGCATGTCCAAAGTAGAGAATTGCAAAATATTTAATTATTTTATTTTAATTTTGGATTTTCTCTAAAAAATAACTTGTAATGACTTCCATTTGCTACTTTCTGCTGACTTTGCTTGTATAAATGATGACTAAACTGTACCATTACTTTTAAGTATAAAATCAAACATAGTTGTAAAATAATTAAATGCATGTTCCGATCAAAACAGAATGATGTAGGATGCGACCACTTGTTTAAAAATAAAGAAAATAATAGATAATTAATAATTAATAATTAAAAGTCGCCTCATCCCTTGTTTTCAACCATGAAACAGGAAACTAAGGGCCTAAGGTGCAGTTATGCTGTTTGTTTATTCATCATTATTGTTGATATGATTCATGTTATAAAGTAGCAAGTAAAATTCATTAAAAGTTATTTTTAACTAAGGAAAATAAAAATAAAATAATTAAATATTTTGCGATTTTCTATTTTGGATGCGGGCGGTTAACAGTAAACTAAAAATTTAATGTGAAGGGCCTAAGCTGGATTTAAGAAATGATATGGTCTATGGTTATACATGCAGGAGTGCTCAGAAATACCTAGGGGGGGGGGGTAAAAAATGTAGGGGGGAACATAACACTTTTGGAGTCCTGAATAGGAGGGGGGGGGGGGGGGGTAAATGTTTTGGGTGTATGAACAGGGGTGTCAAAAGGTTTTTGGGCATGTAGAGAGGAGGTGTAATAAAAATTCCTTTAAAAAGGAAATGGGCGTACCAAAGAAAACTGTCAATGATTTAGGGTATTGTAAATGTTTAACATAAGTATATAATGGTATGAATGACTGAACTGGGACACACATACACACCCCGGATACACACACACAAAGAACTTAAGGGTTGGGGTATGAGCGCTTGGATATTATTTTTGGTGGGACATGATACATTGTATGAGAGCATATCACACATTTAAGGTAGCATTTGAGTTGCATTCTGAATACTAAGAATGTCGTTATTATATCAAATAATTTTGATATTCGCAATATAATTTACATTGTATGGCAAATGATTAAATATTGATATTGTTTATAGGACTACTTAACAGTTGTCGAAGAAAACCCAAAAAAGAAGCAAGTCTGTTTTGGGGAAAAAATATATGAAAGGTCAAAATTTTCAAATGATTGCTTAAAAACTGAAAGTTTACTTCGAGGATTGTTGAAAACATAGGGTTGTAATAATAAGACTGACATAGGGTTGTTATGCAAAACAGACCAAGAAAAATCGGACAATACTTGTGTAAAGTGAGAGCTGAGAGGTCTATTCGTAATATGCATTTTGCGTGTGAAAAGAGCGTCTTATATTTGGATAATGTGGATATGCTGCAGAGTAACGCATCATGTTGATATCTGCATGAAGTCTACAAATGTGTGAAACTCCAGATCATGGGCCAATCACACCATTGGACTATTATGTGCAACTGTGATAACGACTTGAATCATTGTACTAATACGTAGAAGATGTTAAACCATGACGCGTATTGAATACTTTTTTCTGTAACTATTGTGTAAACTGAATAAATTATTCGCTATGCATGAAGTTTTACAAATTGACTCGGTAATCCACGATATATATTCATATTGTGTGCAGAAACACCTCAAAATATAATGGCGTTGCACACAGTGTCATCGCCCCGATATCTTCATGGCAGAAATCGCCATGGTAGGTTGAATCCACCGCCACGCATGGCCATTTTGTATCGATCTGTTTAATAGTTTTGAATTGCATAATGGGCCGAAGGACATATGACTAAGGCTACTGACAATAGCCCCGATTAGCTTGGTGACTGACCTCGCTGTGTGTCGAGTCGAGCATGGTACACCTATAGGTCATATGCTTTTAGATTACCTACATGATTAGCCTATACACTGCGCTATATATAATTCGGCACATATAAATCCAAATTATTGTCAGTTTTTGACTCAAGACGCAAGCCAGTCTCTCATGACGCAAGCTAACGACTATCATATCTGTTCAAAATATACATTCAAGTGTAAAAGGAACCACATCTGGTTTCTTTATACGAAATCATTTACGGGAGATATTCATCATTTTCTACCCCGGTATCCAAAGATTTTCTTCTCATATCAAACTCGTGCATAGCAAATTCACGTGTATCGATCCTGGGTATTTTATAGTATCACTGCTGACAAAGTATAATTACTAGCCAGGTGATGTCAGTGTGTTGTGCAGTAACTGACGATATTCCTCGATAATCCACCAAAAAAAACTTGTCATATAATGGATTACCATGCAGTTTCCATTGAATTCAATAGCGTTTGTTTTGGTATACCGTTTGCTTGAATGACCCTGCAACTTTATGATGACAACCATTATGGCTTAAAATGAAAGACCAATTTCACGTCCATCCGTGTAGCTTAATGGTAGCAGATGTCGCTTCACAATCGGGAGGTACACGGTTCAAAACTCAACTGGGCTCAATTTTTGTTTGTTTCCCACTCAAAAGGTCACTTGTATTGGAATTGTTAATTTTAATTTGGCCAAACTTATCTGAATGACAATGTTGTTATTTTTTTCTTTGATTGTCTTTTTAAATGAATTAATATTTCTGGTGTTTCCTTATTGATAACTTAAATTACCCGTTCGTCATGTTTGAAGTGGATGGAAACTATACCTTTTATTCTTTCATCAATACAGTTATAATATATATATTTAAGATAAAATGGTGAATGTTATTAACAATAGTGATAGGCTGTACAGCCCCAAAAAAGGGGTGATGTTTCAAAAAGCTTAGGGTACCAGCTGAATTGAAGCAGCTAATCCTCCTGAGCATTTTGACACCTTTAAAAAAAAATCGGTTGAAAAATGAGACAGTGCCGACCCAAAAAACTACGCACAAAGGGGATTTCTTGGGACCCCCATATTTTCACTATTTTGACAATTATAGGCGTTTTCTTTGCCTATTTGTTGGATTCTAATGATTATTTACATGATTTTGGGCCCCTGGATATATTTGGGCAATTTTTACACAAATCGTATGTTTTGATGCAAGTTTAAGAGCCAATTTAGGATGTGAGGGCGCTGTTCAGCCTAATAGCTGTAACATATCCCCCCTACTAAAATTGTATAATTTCTTATTATCAAATCAAAGTTACAGATAAATAACAGCATCTGTCCAAATTTGACCTTATTTCACTTGTGCGTGGTATCCATTTGAAAATGTATAGAGACGCTTCCATTGACTTACATGTGATACAAAGGTCGTTGACCCCTGTATATTGCTATGGGCAGGTTACCCCTGTATTAAAAATTAGCACCAACGTATAATGTGCACAGTTCAACTGTTTAACAGTTCAAGTTCTTATCAAGCGGTTACGTGTACGCATTGAACCATGTTGTCTACTGAAGATAACTAATACATAATTATGTAATGAATGATTTATGACAAATTCCTATTACTTTGTTATATTATTTGTTTTCAACAATAATTATAGGCGTTGAATTAGAACAACCTAATATTCGTTAGAAAACATGTTTATTTGGCCTATAAAAACTCAGCATTATGGATGTTTTCAATAACTATTCCCTAAATAAACAAATTTCTTTGCCATAAAATTTTTGGTAACATATTTCAAAAGGAGAATAACTACCTAAAACTTGTGAGTAACAACAATTTGATATGATTTCCTGTTTTTGAGATGTAGCACAAAAAACTTACTTTGCACGCGACAGCTTAGACCAACTAATCATAAAATTTGTGTAGGTTAGGTTATGTTTCACTGACCACTCCCTAATAAAAATTCCTTTAAAAGGAATAGGGCGGGCAAATGAAAAATTGTCAAGAGAAATGAAAGAATGAGTAAGTCTTCACAATTAAAAACAGGAAAATATGACACAACATCGATTTCCAATGGGGGAATAACACAAAACGTATAAACAAAGTTAAAAGAGTTTTTAACTTTATACGTTTATACGTTTATACGTTTGCTACTCCCCCATTGGAGGTTGTGTCATATATTCCCTGATTTTAATCTTATCTATTGCTTATCCTTTATTCTCTACTGGTCAGTTGGAACAGATTTTCCCTGTTTTTATATATATTAACCCTTCACATCATAACAGAAGACGTTTTATGTTAACATTTTATATAAAACATTGTTATAAAACTTTTGTAGATAATAGTTATTTAAAACATTTTCGTAATCATACCTAGAGTTTTTTTTATCATCAGATAGAAAGACTTCTGCTCATCTTCTCTGATTAGACAACAGGGCTGGGGTATCTTTCCATATCAAAGTTTAAAAATCTGTCATATCAATTTCCTCAATATGTTGTTTTGATACAACTTACGAGGGGAAAACTTTAAATTTACAATATTTCGATATTATTTTTTAACTTTGTAACTTTATCATGATTAACATAACTGTATTTCAAAGCGTCAAACTATATCATTATTTTGTCACAACAAAATAATCCAGGAATAAAATATTCATTCATATGTTTATTTATTTTATTCAACCTGGGCCATTTCTACTGGTGCACATGCATTCTAATAATTTGTCTATAATACCTTATACAAACATCACCAAGCACAATTTGTCACAAGATTTGAAAAGTAAATAGCCTATGTACACACTGAACACAATGTACATACAAGCTGTATTTAACTCCATACAGAAGCTGTCAGTATAAAATGATATATATGACCTTCACGATGCTGTTAATTTAGCCCAAAGATTAGGAAAACTAGCAAAACTGGTGAACTGGTACTGTTCAAATAAAAACATCTGCAAATCTTGCTGCAATTTCCAAATAGTATTTCTATTACTTAAATAATTATTTTTGTTATTTCTTTTAATACAAACACATTACTGCCTATGACGACTTTATCGTATTACTTACATATCAAAAGCAAGTAATAATTACAAAACTTGCCGTAAACTATCACCTCTGTGGGTGTTTGGGATATAACCGGCACGAATATTTTCTCAACACTGCGGCATGTGAAAAAGTAGGTCAATAGTCAGAGAATATAGGGCGGGTGCGGCAAGCCGCACCCGCCCAAAAAAAGCCAATTCCTTTATCAACAATTTCCAAAGCATATGGTATACTCCCATATTGTGTGCAATATGAAGTTCATATGACATTCCGTTGTTGAAAATTTTGTGAGTTCAAAACAAAATTTAGATAAATATTTTGCAGGTTTGGAGCCTAAATACGAAATATGAAGTAATTTAGCATAGGAGATGAAACTGCATGCTGTATCAAACTGAGTATGCAGGTGTGGAATGGGGAATATGGAGAGAGAAAAAATAATGATGATCGTAAGATGATATATTTTATTGTAGCTGGTGAAAATGTTCTTACTATGTCTTCAGTCTAATCTGGGACACATCATACAGCACAGATCGCAGTGAATATTTTACTGAGCGTAGCAATTGCAGTGAAATACGCTAAGTGCATCAATGTGCGCATCTTGGGCGTAGGGCGCTTGTTGTCAGGTGACGGACAGCTGTACATGTACACAGAAAGTGCACATACAGTATGAAATTGGTGCGTTCCAGACATGACTGCACACTGAATTGCAAATTTGTGTAATTTGTGTCTTTTCAAAATTCTTTTCACAGGATGTTGGGAGTATTTTGAACACCTCAACAGAAGGCCGAAAACTACTCAAAAATGGCAACATAAAGAAGCATCTCTTCACCATCAATGAAACTATAACACTGTTAACAACATTCTGGTACAGCATATAATTTCACGGTATGGGTATAGGTAAGCAACATTTCTTTATATGAATGGTATATTATATATATTCAGAAAATTATAGCATACAAATTAATAAAAAGATATATCAGGCCTTATGTGCAAAGAAATATGACCCTGCAAAGAAGCTATTTATAGTAGAGGTGGGCTATATTATGGGTCATATTAGGTTATACATGTAGTTTTAGATCATTTCAAAAACAATTGATGGGTACTAATCATTTTGGGGAGAAATCTGAAAAAGTGCTAAATTTTGGTGGCAAGTTCTAAGTTTCATAAAATGCTCTCATGCATACAAGGGTCAGCAAGGACCTTATTATAATAGTTGTGTGTGTTTCATTGAAAACTTTTAAGCATGCATGTAGTATTAAAGCGGCACATCGTTATAATTACAGTCTGATTTTTAGGAAATATTTGAAGTGCAACCTTTTTGGAAAGCGCCACACAGCTCAATTTTGCCAAAAATGGCAGTAAAATGAGGGGTCATGGTGAGATGAAAGTTGCAGAAAATGATACCTAAATACTTATAAAACTTGTTTTTGAGAGGATATGGCAGAAATAATACTCGACACTTTCTGTGGAAACAAAATACATCCACTATTATATAATTACATATTGTAATTCTTTTGCAGTCCAGGCTCATTTATCAAGGATGCAATGGCTCAAGCTGTTGTAAGGGCCTTTCCCTTTCTTAAGGATCTGCCCGGATGTACAGCTCATACAGGCTATGTAAGTATATATTATTAGGTGTCAAACAAGAGACATTTTTGTGTGACAAAACCAAGTGAATTTTTACTCACTACAATATTTCTGACTACAATAGGTATGACTGATATGGTTATCTGATCCACTTTCCCGGGAGATGGGTTTCCAGTGATGCTTAGACTCTTTTGGAGTCTTTAAAAGCGGATCATATACGTGGCTAAGGAAATATGTGCCCTACTCTCTGTTTAAGGTCTTGCTCCCCCTTCTTCTTATCTCCATGGCTTCTCGAACTTCTCTAGACGTCTTGTTGTGCTCCCGCCCAAGGATCTTTGAATCATCCCAATAACATGGTTGGCCCGGGCAACATGATCAGAAATTGCTGATTTGGTCCGTTCTTTTTCTGATAACTTGCGTTCAGAGCGAGTGTACTTTTTGTTAGTGGCCTTAGCCACGTATATGGCCACACATATGATCCGCTTTTAAAGACTCCATCACCGGAAACCCATCTCCCGGGAAAGTGGATCAGATGACCATATCAGTCATACCAGATGAAGTCCTCCGATGTAAAGGACGAAATATTGTAGTGAGTAAAAATTCACTTGGTTTTGTCACACAAAAATGTCTCTTGTTTATTTAATCAACAAACCTGATGAACTTATTCAACGATATTAGGTGTCAAACGAAAAAGAAAGCCCTGCTCTATGTGCAAGCAGTCTTTTGAAGTAAGGTCGGTCGGTCAGTTGGCATACTTTTTTTCTTTACTTTTTGTGGGTCGCCAGCATGTTGACACTTAGCTTTTGCTTGGATGTATGTACAGATGTCCCCCATCAACCCTTTCACGCCAAAAAGGTGAACCAAGAAAGCAAAGTCTGATTTTGATGCCGCTTGGCATGTGGGTAGTGACAGATACAAGTGTTACCCATGCAAACTGATGACAGAAAATATGCATATTAATGAGCTCATTTGCATATTTCTTCTGATTGAGACAGTTGTGCTTGTACATTGCAATGTACACCCTTGCTGTTCCTGTATCTTTGCAACTGCTTGAGGGGATCTGGTCCAAGGCGGCATTTGGACCTCCGCTCACGCCACAGGTGCACATGTGTGCTCTTCAGCATCCTCCGGGTCCTCAGAGATAGTGACAGGAAGCCCTGTCACAGTCTAGATCAAGGAGGGACCACTGTATTTTTAATTTTAGCTTCCACTATGCCGCTCAATTCATTGTATAGACAGTCTGTTTGTACATGTAGATTCAGTTGGCCTAAATTATATTTTTTTGTTTACTTCATAGTTATATAACAATTGGTGATGGATAGAAGTGGGAAATGTGAAGTGGCCCACAGGTTTATATTCTCTGAATATAGCAAACGCTAAAGCTGAGAACCGCAAAATTCTTTTTTTTAAGCACCCATGGCGGATTTTACATTAAAAAGTTTCCCAAATGCCAAATCTGGGTCGGTTGGGCCTCGTAGAACATGGTTTTCTTTTTTCGTCACCTAATATTTTCATATACTGATCTCTCATAGCTCTGATGATCTGTTTACATTGCACAAATGAAGTTCTGGGATCCGCACATGTCCATTATAAACTTAAAGCCATATTATAACATTTGCTGAAGAGAACGCCCTAAAAAATGTTAAATTCTGGTTTTTACATGGTTGTAATGTACTTAAGTAAACAGAGATACCCTTTACCACAAATGAAGGCCTTCAAATAGCTGTTTGAAAGCCTTCACTGAACAGGTAATTTAGCCTTCAGATATTAGCTGTTCAAACAGCCTTCAAAATGACGAATTAGTGCAGATTAGGTACAGCTAGCTAAGCTAAGCTACTGGCTGTTCAAACTTCTGCTAAGTAACAGCCTAGTGAAGGCTTAATTAGCTGTTCACTTTGGTAAGGGACTCTGCAAAAATCAAGACTGTAGGTACTGGAGTTTTGTCAAAATCCGAAATTTTGAATAAAACGAAGGAACCGAAAAGTTGAAAGGTATTTCAGTGTCTATGGGCACACAGATTAGCTGTTTTCTAGAACTACAAATGGGTTTGTCTTCATGATTTTCATTGCATCCCTACATGGGATTTTAATCTTCCTCTTAAAACGGCTGGTCTTACAATGCTACATGCATAACTGTGTACAGTATTTTGCAAGAATGCCTTTTGCTGTTTTGCAGGGTTTAGGCATGCTGTGCGTACACCACGCATTATGCAATCACTATGCTACAGCAAACTATTTTTCTACTCGAGTACAGCAAAAGTCAATCTTGCAAAATACTTATACTCATATAAGTATAAGTGTTATACTCATATTAAGTAATGCTAGTATAAATAATTTCTATTCATTTTAGGAAGCATGGTTTTGTCAAGGTTCAAGTGGCTGGCCAGGGAGAGGAAGAATTGAAGCACATACAGTTGAAATATGCCAGGACTTGCAAGAATGGTAAAAAAAGTAAGCCTTGCAATTAGCTAAACACCACTCCAATGAAGCCTCATTTAGAGAATAAACGATAGGAATTTTTGTTTTTACTACTGTATCCTCTACCGTGTGATAGATGACAGGCAGGTCCAATATTTTGAGTAATGGATGCGGGCGCAGCCGGTACCCACTACGAAAAAAATATTGGACCTGCCTGTCGTCTATGGATCATAGGTAGAGGATAGTAAAAATGAGGCTAAGTCCATTTTCAAAAAATCAGAAAAATATGAAGATCAAGAGATCCCAAGCTAATTTTTTCAGTTCTTGCAGAGAATTACCTCTTCTTTGATGAAATCCTATTCGGAGAGTCGTGTGACGTTGGCGCGCAATAATACAGGCGTGCAAAAATGTGTGAAAATAGGAAATTTTGACCTTTGACCTCTGTTAACTCGGTGCGCCAACGAAATCCCAAACATTTTTTGCTGAAAAATGAAACTTGCCATGGAAGTCTTTAATTTCAAACTTGTTCGGACTTGGGATCTTGATGGCGCAGCCCGTTATGATGCTTTGAAGTTTGCACGAGGGCGCTTTTCATCAAATCATTGGATTTGCTGATTTTGTGCGCCATCAAGATCCCAATTTTTTCTTGGTTTTTGTAATGTAACCATTTGGTACTTTACAAAAATGCAAAATGCAGGTTGGGATGATGATGGCGCACGATGTTATGCACCTCCAAAGTTTACCATTTGCAAGTAAGGCTCAGAGAGGCTGAAATTTCAAGAATTTTTTAAGCTGAACGAGGGCGCTGTGCACGCTCATATTTTACATGTGAGTTGTTGGTGCTAATATGTACCAAAATTATTTTTTAGAGAAAATTCTATTTTTTTTGTATCACAGATGGGTACATAATAAGGGAGATTGGCTCTTAAAGCCCATTACACTGTATATAAACATGGGAAATTTCAAGATGGGGAGAACAAAGAGCATAATGAACCTTACATAGACCCTATACTCCCCTTAATTATGAATGTGTTTGCCTAGGGATATTCTCCTGTGTAATAGTTTTATCAATAATATATGGATAGACTATTCGCATTGTCTAGTCAAGCATCTGCAGGTCAGACTTTTCTGCATTTAAAAAAATAACATTAACATTTTGTTGTTGTTGTTGTTATTTTGGAGGATAGGGGCCGGTGGTTATTTCTTAACCTATTTATTTAATTAAAAGTGTATGACCTGAAGGACAGCATCATCCCCAACTTTTCACCATCAAAGGACGAATTTGGTATCAGAAGAAAGCCCATATCTTCTTATTACCCTAGTCAAATATTTCCTTCAGATATTATAAACAAAAATGTTTGAAACAATGTGGTCAACCACATTTGCGTACTTTAGTAAAATACCCCTTTATAAAGAATTTCATGGAGCGTGCTGACAGTTGACAGCAATATTGGAAACAATCACGGGTACCTATTTTCATTATAACAGTACATGGTAGGGGTGTGTGTGCCATATTGTGTGGATGGCGCTCGTCTGGCTGCTCATCACATCGGGCTGGAAATCAACTTGATTGTTTTACCGTATTTGACTCGAATTTTTAAATTTTACTTTATTGCTGCATTTATCTGATCATCAAGAATATTTTGTGCTGCAGAAACTGTTTTAACTGTTATGTTTTGGGGTATTTTACTTCATTTTCGTCTCGACTACTGTGCTCTTTTATACATTGAGCTATTGCGTGTGTACAATCTCCGCATATTGACGTTTTTCAAAGTTGAAAATCTTTTAAAAACCAGATTGTCTCAGCATCAGGGAAACTTGGGCGTTCATGTGCAGCCAAGTCTGGACAATTATCCTATCAGTTCCACTTGAGCCATATCAATTAAGTGCTCTTGAAACTTATGCTATTGATTTGGGTCATGGTATTGGAATGTTGTAGGAGTTGTTGTGTTGTTATAGCAACAATCCCAGATTCCTGGCCATTCAGATGGCACTTTAGTGGGGTGCAGCCAATCAGGTATCTGCTTTAATTCCATTTCTTTTGTTGTGTTCATACCTTTCTTAGTAAGCCACTTGCATTTGCTCCTCCGATCATGCTGGACCAAAAATCCCACCCACCCTCCCAGTAGCTGGAAGGGTAAATCAGTTATCTCATTTGTCAAAGATGCTTCAATAAAAGTATGTCAAATTATGCTACTCTCCGCTTTGTCTGGAGTTTCTTCAAATCCTGAAGAATCTCGTCAGTAGATTGTCTCCACTTTCTACTACGCTGCGTTGTCTGGAGTTTCTTCAAATCCTGAGGAATCTCGTCAGTAGATTGTCTCCACTTTCTACTATGCTGCTTTGTCTGGAGTTTCTTCAAATCCTGAGGAATCTCGCCAGTAGATTGTCTCCAATTTCTACTACGCTGCGTTGTTTGGAGGTTCTTCAAATCCTGAGGAATCTCCTCAGTAGATTGTCTCCACTTTCTACTATGCTGCTTTGTCTGGAGTTTCTTCAAATCCTGAGGAATCTTGTCAGTAGATTGTCTCCACTTTCTACTACGCTGCTTTGTCTGGAGTTTCTTCAAATCCTGAGGAATCTCATCTGTAGATTGTCTCCACTTTCTACTACGCTTTGTGCTGGCTTAATGAATGCTTTGTATGGAGTTCTTCAAATCCTGAAGAATCTCGTCTGTAGATTGTCTCCACTTTCTACTACGCTTTGTGCTGGCTTAATGAATGCTTTGTATGGAGTTCTTCAAATCCTGAAGAATCTCGTCTGTAGATTGTCTCCACTTTCTACTACGCTTTGTGCTGGCTTAATGAATGGTTGTATGGAGTTCTTCAAATCCTGAAGAATCTCGTCTGTAGATTGTCTCCACTTTCTACTACGCTTTGTGCTGGCTTAATGAATGGTTTGTATGGAGTTCTTCAAATCCTGAAGAATCTCGTCTGTAGATTGTCTCCACTTTCTACTACGCTTTGTGCTGGCTTAATGAATGCTTTGTATGGAGTTCTTCAAATCCTGAAGAATCTCGTCTGTAGATTGTCTCCACTTTCTACTACGCTTTGTGCTGGCTTAATGAATGCTTTGTATGGAGTTCTTCAAATCCTGAAGAATCTCGTCTGTAGATTGTGTCCACTTTCTACTATGCTTTGTGCTGGCTTAATGAATGCTTTGTATGGAGTTCTTCAAATCCTGAAGAATCTCGTCTGTAGATTGTCTCCACTTTCTACTACGCTTTGTGCTGGCTTAATAAATGCTTTGTATGGAGTTTCTTCAAATCCTGAAGAATCTCGTCAGTAGATTGTCTCCACTTTCTACTATGCTGCTTTGTCTGGAGTTTCTTCAAATCCTGAGGAATCTCGTCAGTAGATTGTCTCCACTTTCTACTACGCTGCGTTGTCTGGAGTTTCTTCAAATCCTGAGGAATCTCGTCAGTAGATTGTCTCCACTTTCTACTACGCTTTATGTAGAGTAATTTATGCTTATTTGAAGTATCTTTTTGGCTTGATTGTTTTTGTCAGTGGATTATTTCATTTATTAATATTATTTTATAGTAAATTTTGGCTCACTTTTCAATAATTACCAGCTTATATAGGGATTTAAAGGTTTAATTCATTGATAGAGTTGGCATTGTTTCTTCTTTTGGAGATTTCTGTTTATTTAATAATTGCGTTATAAATATTGATTTCCAATTCAATCCTCTGTTTGATCCAAAGAGGTATCTGTATTTGGTTAAATGTGATACAGAAGTCAATTCTTGCATGTCCAGCCTGTATGGTTGGCTTGTTGTACACATTTTTCCAATAATTCTTGTATTGTGTTATTAATAATATTTATTGGAAGATAACTAATTCAGTATGGTTATTTCTATTTATATTATGTCAGGTCTTAATTGCTATGAAAGTGCTATGAAATCTATCATTATGTATCTCAATTATATTTATGTATATGAATATAAATTGTTGAATGGTCATAAATAGCTTAATAAATGGTCCTCATGATCGTGAGGGCAATGCGGAGTCTAATCAATGCTTTGGTGTTGTGTTTTCCTGATGTCTTGAGACAATTACCGTATCGAAAAAGTATCGACATATCGATTTGTTTATAACTAGTACTTTAACAATTCCTACTCTGCAATACACCAATTCCACGCTGATCAATATTGCGGAAAGTGTGATAAACACCTCAGAACAAGGTTGATGCACAGACATGGAACATCATCAATGAGCTTGGTATATCTGCCAGAAAGAAAACCAGACGCGGCTGTCGAGCGGGTAAATCTAGAAATAAACAGCAAAAAATCCCCTCGATTGTTACAATTAGTCACGATTCAATACCCGATTGCCAGACGAGCAGGCCTGCAGTGAATCATTCCAATATATCCCTATCAACCATAATCAGCAGAGCGCTCTAAACGAATGTAAAACTGCTGAAAACTTTCCGTAAGACAACCAAACCTCATATTCAAACTAAAGTTGCTACATTCAATGTGATTTTATAATCAGAAAGGAAATTGATATTCTCACCATTCAAGAATCGTGGCTATGTGGTGACGAGCGAGACAATTTTACATTTGCGGACATATGTTACACCTTGCCTAACTTTGACTATTTCCAGTCGCCTAGAAAATCCGGAAGAGGCGGTGGAATTTGTTTCATCCTCAAAAAAGGATACCATCCTGTTATCAATAAGGGTACAGTGTACCCGAGTTTCGAATATATGGATATGACAATCTCCCAAGGATCTTCTGTCAGGGTGTTTAATATATATCGCCCACCACCCTCCTCGGAAAATAAACTTACTCAGTCTATGTTTCTCGAGGAGTTTGGGACATTCCTTGAGACCATTTCAGCCATACCTGTCGTGATAATTCTCCTAGAGGACTTCAACTGCCACGTTAACGACGCAGACGACCGATTTGCCAGAGCCTTCCAAGATCTGTTGGACGCGGTTGGTTTGCAACATCATATCAATGGCGCAATGCATAAATCAGGACATACCTTAGATTTGATGATCAGTCGTGACACATCTAATGTCATCATAGGTGTAGTTGAAATAATTCCAGAGATATTCTCTGATCATTATCCTGTTGGCTGCTACCTCAATCTACAACCCCCCAAAGCACCCAGAAAGACTACGAAATAATCGCAAAATCAGAGACATAGACACAACTGAATTCATGCGTGATATTGAGTCATCGTCACTCTATACTAATCCTGCATCTGATCTGGAAGAACTGGTTAACCAATATGAAACGGTAATGGGCATGCTCCTCAATAAGCACGCTCCGCTTGTTGAGAAGTCTGTAATTGTCAGACCGCACTGTCCCTGGTACACCGACGAACTACGATTGGCAAAGCAGAAGAAGCGTCAGGAGGAAAGAAAGTACACCAAATCCTAACTTGAAATAGACAAGCAAATTTATGCCGATCATAGCAAAAGCTACAAGACTATGCTTGAGACGGCAAAGCGTAACCATCACCGATCCAAGATAGAGGATTGTGACAGCAAGGAGTTGTTTCGCGTTGTTGACAAGTTATGTAATCCCGCTGCTGAAACTAGCCCTTCCCAAAATTTGCTACATACTTCGATGAAAAAATCCGGAAGATCCGCAATGACTTGCACTTGGTTGATCAAGACATCTTCTGCAACTGGAGGCTCCTGTGTTAGCTCATTTGAGACTTTTCGTGAACTTTCAGGTGATGACATCCGCGAAATCATTATGGATTCTCTCACGAAAAGCTGTCCGCTTCATCCTATCCCAACTGATCTCTTCAAAAAATGCATGGAGAGTCTTCTCCCTGTAGTCACCAAAATAATCAACCAGTCGCTGTCTCTAGGAACTGTGCTTTCGAGTTTTAAAACAGCAACAGTGTCTCTGTCGCTGAAGAAATCAAATTTGGACAAGAGCGTTTTCAAGAATTATCGCCCGGTTTCTCAATTGCAGTTCATGGGTAAACTTCTGGAGAGGTACGTGTTGCCTGACACAAGTTCAAGAGTACTCTATGTCCAATGATCTTAACGCGGAAGCCCAATCTGCGTACAGGCCCAATCATTCAATAGAAACGGCATTACTATGTGTCCAAAACGACATCTTGCAAGGACTTGACAAACATCAGGAAGCAGCGCTGATCCTACTGGACCCAAGCGCTGCTTTTGACACCATGCATAGACCAGGTAAGACCACACCATTCTCCTTGACAGACTTCAAGAGCGCTATGGTATTTGCGGTGCAGTTCATTCCTGGTTTCGCTCTTATTTGGATAGTTGAACTCAAACAGTTATCATTGGTGATTCTGAATCGCGTCCTCGAAATCTTGTTTATGGTGTGCCTCAGGGTTCGGTTGCAGGAGCTCCACTTTTCACATTCTATAGTGCCCCACTCAGTGACATTATAAAGAGCCACAACACCAGCCATATCATGTATGCGGATGACACCCAAGTTGACCTTCTTTTCCATTCAGATGACAAAGACTCCGCCATTCACCAAGTTGAACAGTGCGTGAAAGACATAAAAGCCTGGGCTGTCACTAACAAGTTGCAATTTAATGACTCTAAGACTGAGGTACGTACTGCACCTAACCACACGCTTTAAGGACACCAGCTGTAACATATCGATCCAGTAATTATCAGCGATTCCGTTGTTACCCCATGTTCGCAGGCTCGCAACCTTGGAGTAGTGTTTTGACGAACATATCACGATGGAATCTCATATTTCCAACATCCTTTGTGCAGGGTGGGCATGCATCTATAAACTGGGCAAGATCAGGATGTTTTTGGACCGCTCATCTACTGAAAGGCTAGTGCATGCATACATAACATCTCGTATTGACTCATGCAACGGCTTACTTGCTGGACTACCCACAAAACAATTGCATCGCCTTCAAAGACTCCAGAATGCCGCTGCCAAACTTGTTTCGTGTACTAAGCTGTGCCAGCACATCACCCCAGTTCTCCTTGAACTACACTGGCTGCCAGTTTGTAAACGAGTTCAGTACAAGGTCTTACTTCTGACTTTTAAGTGTCTTCACGATCTTGCCCCATCATACTTGAAGGAACTGATCAATTGGTACGAGCCCGCGCACGCTCTTCACTCAGCATCTCAAAACCTTCTGAAGCAACCGTCTCGAATGCCGCAGAGTCTCACTTATGGCGCAAGAGCTTTTGCTGCGTACGCTCCTGCATTGTGGAATGAGCTTCCTACGAGTATCAGGCATCAGAATACCATTGGACAATTAATTTAAATCAGTTCTAAAAACAAATTTGTTTGAGCAATATTTTATGTAATTGTTTCTTGTTCTGCATGAAGATCGTGTGTTATGCAGCTTTCGGATTGTTTCTCAATTGTTTCTGTTCAAGTTATCAGTAATAGCTTTGTTTTTATTATGCTTCTGTTCCCTTGTTCGTGGTGTCTGCTCCTTGGCGTTTGTTTGTTGTTCCTTTTTTCTACTCGGAAACAATTTATTTGGCTAATTGTTGCAGGCACCCATGCGGGGGACCAGTTAAGTTTTGGTGCATTGCATTTTATTAATGTTTTTACGTTTCGCTTTTTCTAATGCATGCATCGCCCAGTGGTTTTTGTTCCTCCCCGGATGGGTTTTTGCATGCATTAGCACAATGTGAACGTTCCTCGCATAACCATTTTCCAGTAGTATTTTTAATTGTTATTACAATATTATATATGCTTGCCTTATATGTATGTTTTTGAATGCAATTGTATAAGAAATATTATTCTATGGTATAACTTTTTTAAGCAATGTTTTGATGCTATTACTGCCTTGATTATATGTGGCATGTTGTATGATTTTATCTATTGTAGTTAATTACTTTTGTATTATACTGTTATAGAATTTATTTGTAATTTGAATTTCGCTGTTGTTTTAAAAACCTGTTTTTATAGCGCCTAGAGGCTGCCTTTGCATGCATTAGTGCGCTTTTAATAAATGTCTTTTATTATTATTATTACTAGCGGGATACCCGCGCTTCGCGCGGGTCCCCGCTAGATGGGAGCGTTCACCATAACAGGAATAATTACTGAACAGGTCGTACTTTTTTGTCCTCATTTTAATTGAATTTTTCTTTATAGTACCGCTTCATGTTGTTTATACAACAAACATCTTTTTCCTGTATTTATTACGTCCTCTCATAGCGTGTCTGCGGACGTGTTCACCCGTTATCATAATCCCGTGACCCGTCCATGTACCTTTTTGTCCTTTATTTTTCCTTCTTTCCGTATTATCATGTCCACTGGTCTCTGGCTCGTAGTCGCGTGGCTCTGCGCCGTTTACGCGCCCATTGGCGTAGTGCGCATTACGCACGAGGCGCCGACGTGCTGCCGGCCAGCTGCAGTGACGCGTAAGCTGACAACTGATTTTCATAACAAAAAACCCGTTTTTACCCATATTTTCACTGTTTTTGCAGCCAATTCTTGACCGTTTTCAACCAAATAAAGTTTATACACGTTCCCGTATATTCATCGATCTCCCGTATGAATTTGGCGACATTTGGATCGAAACTGACGGAGCCTTTCCATGATACATAGATACATAGATAGATAGATACATAGATACATACAACATTTCCCTATTTATAGTAAGACTAGTTGCCGTCCTATACCTACAAGGCTACAACACAACGCTACCAGTACAGGTCAGTTACCCGGTACCGATTGTGAGTGCCTCTGTGTCATGTCATACAGTAGGTAACAATAACTGCATGATGCATGAGATTTTAACTGTCCACCTGGCGATGGCCGTCAATTGCATGCCTGGTTATTGATTTAAACAAAGCAATCAGGTTGTAAGTGCGTTACGTCACATGATTAAATATTCATACCAATCTTGAACGGTTGGAATACATGGATTATCGTATCTTGTATTCAAACAGTGAACGGTATATGAATAATTAAGTAGGTGACGTATTTACAAACTTTACGGGCGTGTTTGTTTGTTTGTTTGTTTGTTTGTTTGTTTAAATGGTCGCTCTGTGTGGAGACACGCTTGGGTCCTGATGGGACCAGGCTCAAACAAAATGCTCAAGCCAGGCTAAAAAGCCTATATAAGCATGCTGGCCTGTATATGGAAAGAGAACTGAGAAACAGATTTGAAGAACAAGGAAAAGAAGGCCACTTTGTTTGTCTGTTTGTTTGTTTGTCTGTCTGTTTGTCTGTTTGTCTGTTTGTTTGTTTGTTTGTCTGTTTGTTTGTTTGTTTGTTTTTATCTACCCAAGATACCATTTACGGTGCGATTTGCAAATCACCCGTTATGCATCACCGTAAAATGGGGTAACTTCGGTCAGCGAGGTAACTTTGGTCGGTCAAATATAGGCCTACTTTTTTTAATGGTCATATTTTCGTACAGCAATTTTGTTTTTAGTCATATTTGGTGTCAGTTTGTTAAGAAATTTATTTGGAAGAAATAATAGTCGCTCATGTCCAATTTCCTCTAAATTTACGAAAACATCGGGATTTGTGACCAAAAATGAGCATTATTTCAGAAAAAATAAAAATCGATATCTGTGAGCAAGGATGTGTGCTTGATTAATTTTGCAAGGGGTCAAATGTCACAAAAAACAACAACTTGCCCATATACAGTGAAGATCAATTTTTGTGATTTTTTTTTTTCTTCATGGTAATACTCTGACCAAAGTTGCCCCAAATGCGGGGTAACTTTGGTCAGGCTACTTTTAACCTCTAGGGCACCCTTACAAAATTATTAAATAACCTTTTTCAACTTCAAGGTGTAGAAGGGAACCCTAATGTCATAAAAAAAGAGTTAATTAGAAATATAATTGGTTTGGTTTGGAAGCAGTGGTTTAAAAACTCTGAAAAGTGCATGCCCAAAGTTACCCTATTTTACGGCATCTTCTGTGAACACGCGAGAGCCATGGCCTGATCATTTACGGCCTGCATCATTTACGGCCTGCATCATTTTCTCGGAACGCACAAACAGCTGTCTTCTTAAGATAGAAGTTGCGGGCCTAATAAAACAACAGAAAATATTTCACAAATTTAGAAAACATCTGTTAGGAAAGTTTGTTTTTGATGCTTTTTTGTTTGTTTGTTTTTTCCGCTATCTACTCAAGATAGTATTTATATTTTATCATAGAAAGATAAGTAAGAAACTACGGGTTGACAATATTTTGTTAGGCCGGATTTACCATAGGGCCAGATGGGCCCGGGCCCAGGGCCCCCAAATTTTTGGGATGCCCCAAATTGCCCTGTGCAGCACTTGTGCATCTACCATTTTAGCCGAAAAACACCATGTTTTTTGGCTAAAATAGGGTACAAAAATTGCACAATTTTGCCCGCTTCGCGTGCACTGGACTACTATATAGCAAAATTCAGCTTCAATTTAGGCTAAAAAAGTCTAAAATTGACATTTTTTCGCGCGCTTCGCGCGCAAATGTCATGGTAGAATCTAAATCTAAAATCTTGAGTGCACATACCTTCCTCACGGTGCGTTTGGGGCCTCCAAATTTTGGCCTGGCCCAGGGCCCCCAAAAAGGTAAATCCGGCCCTGTCAGAAATTTCATTTGGTATATTTTTTGTACTATATATGTTTGTTGTTTGTTTGCTTGTTTGTTTGTTAGTATATATAATTTACAGTGTGATTTGCAAATCATTATAGGCCCTTTGCGACATCACGCATCAACTGCTGTAAAAAACGCGCTCAAAGCCTACTTACCGGTTGCATCATTTTCTCGGAACTCGCAGACGGCTTTACGGGCTTAATAAAACAACACAGAATATATTTCACAAATTTAGAAAACGTCTGTTAGGAAAGTTTGTTTTGATGTTTTTTGTTTGTTTGTTTATTTGTTTGCTTGTTAGTTTTTCCGCTATAGATATGGAAAGTATTTATTTATAAAATACAAAGAAATTGAGAAAGTTTGAATATATTTTGTTAGGCCTATCTACTGATATAAATAGCATTTTTAAACCTACTAGCGGGATACCCGCGCTTCGCGCGGGTCCCCGCTAGATGAGTAAATGGGAGCGTTCACTATAACAGGAAGAATTACTGAACAGGTATAGAATCATCTAAAAGATACATTTTCTTTATATAAATTTGTCTCTTCTTACATTTCCTTTCTTTTCAGTTTCTTCTACATGGGGTTATTTTTTTCCCAAAAAATATTTGCTGCTTAGCTTGTGATTTTCCGTTTTCATGTTATTTATAAAACCCGTTCCCATTTTTTTTTTCTAAATCTGTTATTTGTAACATTTCCCTTTTAGCTTCATTTTTTATTTGCTGCTTGCGATTTCCCGTTTCCATGTTTTTTTTATTTAATTCTGTTATCATTTATATTAAAGCTTCTTCTTTTTCTTACATTTCCTGATTAGTTTCTTTCCTTCTTTGTTTCGTTCCCGTTTCATCTAGTTACTTTAACCCGTTGGCCTATTACTCGTACCTCTTTTGTCATTTTAATTTCATTTTTTTTCTTTATAGTAGGTCTACCGCTTCATTTTGTTTATACAACACACATATTTTTCCCGTATACGTCCTCTCATAGCGTGTATGCGGACGTGTTCATCGTTATCATAATCCCGTGACCCGTCCATGTACCTTTTTACCCTTTAATTTTTATTTATTTTTCCTTCTTTCTGTATTATCATGTCCACTGGTCTCTGGCTCGCAAGTCGCGTGGCTCTGCGCCGTTTATGCGCGAATTGGCGTAGTGCGCATTACGCTCGCGCCCCGACGCGCTGCCTGCCAGCTGCAGTGACGCGCAGGCTGGCAACTGATTTTCATAACAAAAACCCGTTTTTACCCATATTTTCACTGTTTTTGCAGCCAATTCTTGACCGATTTCAACCAAATAAAGTCCAGGCAATTTCCCGTATATTCCTCGATCTCCCGTATGAATTTGGCGACATTTGGATCGAAACTGACGGAGCCTTTTACATAAACCACATAGATACATACATACATACATACAACATTCCCCTATTTATAGTAAGATGTGTGATCAGGGTTTGTTCAGAATTATTGTAATTGGTATTGCATTCACTGGTTGGGTCTGGATGAACCAACTGTGTAAACAAACAATTGAATACACTAATATCAATTGTAAATTACCTCTCTGTCTTTCAGATAAAACAGAAAAGAAACCTGAGAAGGACACTGGAGAAGATACATCAGAAGTGACGAAATTCAGGAAAAATAGAATGGCTAAAGCTCAACAAAACTAGGTGAAAAGCTCATCTTTGGCAGAAATATTAACTCAGTTTCCAAGAATTCTGAGTATTGGAATGGTATGTACTCTATATAGACCACTTCACATGTTTTTATATTACTTTGCACAACTGCAGGGCAAGAGTATCAATATTTAAAATAGGTATTTATAATTAGGTATAATTTACAGTGCCTGTTTTAGATTATTTTATTCAATTCAATTTAAAAACAAATATGGTAGTAATAATGGTAGAATTCAACAGAAGAATGTGTAAGTGATGCCAATCATGACATGTGAAAGGAAAACAGCATTTTTATTGCTGACTTTTATTGTATGAAAAGTCAACTCAGCAACTCAAGGCAAGTAGTTATTGATTTATTAATCAAATATTGGTTTCCCTCAATTTTGACTGTAACTCCACAACTGTTGTCTGTGCTGAAATAAAAATTTCCAGTGCAGTAGTCGTAGTCCTTGCCCATATAATATACATATCTTGCTTGTCATCAATGGTCTATAACTATTGAGAAAAGTGCAAACATAGGCACAAAATTGGCCAGGGGTGTAGTACCCCCTTAAATGTTGCATTCCACGGGCAGGCATAACTGGCCTTTTACCTGACAGTGACAGGATACATGTGCATGTAGTAATCCTGTTTTGATCAGGGTTTGTCACCAGATTCACTCACATCACCATACACAATCATCCTCACTCCAGCCTTTGACCGCATCCCTCCTCTAATCAACCTACTTCCTCGCCTCCTTTACTTGTTTCTTCTACATCTTCTTTGGTTTCCCCTGCTTCCTTGGACCTTTTAAAATTTGAAGACATCCTCATTGGCGGGAGAGGGTTCGATCGGACGAGGTCTGACAACCAAAATAATTGTTTATTTGCCTATTTACAGACAGAAAATGTAAATAAATAATGATGCATGTTATATTTTGGTTTGCAGATTGAGCAGGAATTCACAATAATGTACCCTGAGAAGACAAGTAAAGCATTGGCCCGAGGTGTCTGGTGTTTATTTGAGATACTTGAACACCAAAGAGCCTGGATGGACTGTTGATTGAGTTGATAAAGATGATTTAGGAAAACGAACGAAAGGTAAGCTTTTCTAGTCATTTTTAAAGGAGCTCATCACAAGGTTGTCTGGAAAAAAAACTTGGTTTGTCTCCATAATTAACAAAATGATAAAACAACATTAGTCTTTATCATAAGCAGAAAAATATATTGTTTTGCAATTTCATGAATATAATTGAACTAAAATAAGAAAACAGGTGCATTACACTGAGTGAAGATGGGTCATGCATCAACAGGTATTCATAGCCTAGAATTAAATTTGCCTAACTTTGCCTATACATATTGCACTAAAAACTACTTTGAGCGTAAACTGGAGATGTTCTATAGTTTCAGTAGGGTTTTGTCTAGATCCAAACGAAAACCTAACGATATACTGAAATTTGTAAGAAATGTTGACCTACATTTAACCTCATTAAACATTATCACCTCTGGAGAATATGAAGGGGTATGTAACATGCTTTTTGGGCTCTTTCAATTGCCCTTTAAGGGGGTACTACACCCCTGACCAATTTAGTGCCTATTTTTGCATTACTACTTACTACTGCACTGAAAATTCAGCAACTCAAGGCAAGTAGTTATTGATTTATTGATCAAATACTGAGTTTCCCTCATTTTGACTGTAACCCCACAACAGTTGTCTGTGCTGAAATAAAATTTCCAGTGCAGTAGTTGTAGTCCTTGCCCCTATAATATACATATCTTACTTGTCACCAATGCGCTATAATTTTTGAGAAAAATGCAAAAATAGGCAAACAAAATTTGGCAGGGGTGTAGTACCCCCTTAATGAGATTTTGTCAGGACTCAGGAGTATATAAGATGACTGAAGTGTAAGATTGTTGCCAACATTTAATGTTGCCCCCTATCAGGACTCCAAAAAAGGTAATTTCAAGCAAGATTCCAGCAAGAATTCCAGATTCCAGCAAGCCAAATTTTCATGTAAAAAAAGGCAAAATTCCCTCCAATTTCCAAGATTTCTCTAACTTTTCTCCAAATTCCCCATTTTTCCTATAAATGCCCCTGTACATGTAAATGTTATTAATTTAGGCATGTCTTTGCCATGGCTTAAAAAAGTGGGGAATTTTGGATGCTCCCAGGAAATCTTGATATTTGGAGAAATCTTGAAATTTAGAGAGGAAATTTTTCTTTTGGTAGGCCCTACATTTGCTCGTACAATGTAAGAATCTATAGAAAGTTGTGGAATTACTTTAGCATGCTTGAATTTTGCTTCCTGGGAAATAAATTTTTTTGAGCCCTGGTGTGCATGCTTAAGATGAGCGTACATGCATTTTGCAAACGTGAATTTTGCAAACATGCTTAGTACGTACATGTGTATTATGATGCCTGCATTTGAATGAAGCAACAGAAAAGCAAACTTATTCAGATTTTGTCAAATCTACAGCACAAATTGTAGACTCATGTTTCTGGTGTATTGTTATTTTATGTACATTACAATGATGTGAAAAATAGTGATTTCAAGGAAATATAGAGAGTGCTCGATTTTGTAAAGAACACACATCTTGTCTATAAAATAGGCCAAGTCATTCTATAAATATAGGCCAGTACCTCTATTTTCTTGAATGTATTGTAACTTAATTCTTGACAGCAACATCAATATTGTGTTGTATTGGGCATCATTTTAATCTACATGCATGTGAATATGATTGTATGTTTACTCTAGCTAGGGATAACAATAACTGTTGCAGAATGTTTTAATGTGGTATAATATACGAGGGCCGGTCAAAAAGTTTGTAGAACTCGGTATGCTACTTTGTCGCACGGTATTGCATTTGGTCTCATTTGAAAGCTTGTTCCTTCAAAACATTACTGCAAAGATATTATATTTTTGCATCACTGTATACGGGCAGGACACTGTTCAGAGGAAGCCTACCTCCATGAATTCCCGGGTACTACCAGAAATGAATACAGGGTCATCATGGAAATTTCTCCCGACGGTGGAGAAAACTCAAATGAACTTTAACAATGTACAGTTATTGTAAATGGTAATGAAGTACTTGGTATTCAATAGCAACGAAATGATTTTTAGAGTTCAAGAATGGAGTGAGCGTGCTTGAAGATCATCCAAGGTCCAAAAGACTTGCTGACGTCACCACTAGTGATATATGTGCTGGTACAGTGGCATTGATAATGAATAAAGAGCCAAATAAGAAAGATGAGATAGCCACAAAATATGACAACTCGGATGAATGTGTTTTCAATATTAATCCATTAACATTTGGGTATTCCAGGGTGTCTTCTCGATGGGGTCCCAGAATCTTCATGCACAAAATAATACCAGTTGACATATTCAGGTCCACACCTTCTATACATTTAGAATGAGGACCAAGGCAAATTTAATCTATATTTGGCTAAAGGTGATAAGGAATACATTAATCACTGGAATTATGACACCCCTCAGAAGATCATCGCTCGGTCACCGTAGTGCAAGATCTTCATCGCTGTTTCTGACATCCAGGGATAGTCTTGATGACAGATCATTTGCCAAATGAAAGTAAAATCATAGGCATATATCATACAAATTTTGATAGCAAAATTGAGGCAAACAATCATGTGGAGGAGGTTGATGGTAGGAATGTGGCTGTTCTCGGATTGTGTCCTGTACACTATTCTTAGTTTGTCAAGCTGCCATTCACGACAGAGGGGCCAGTTATTTAAAGTAACCATATATTGTGGTTCAGGCATGACTTCCAGTTAGTGAAACCTATTTTAGAATTTTAAGTCCTACCTTCATAATATCAGGTTTGGTGGTGATCAATGCTAGTGAGCCTTCACTGAAGAATGGCTCAAGGAGCTATCGGAAGACTTCCATTTTATTGACATAAAAGGTTTCAAGAAAAATTGCGACAGGTACATTACGGTATGTAGTGACCATGCTCAAGAGAGAGATAGAAAGGATTTGGCTAGTACTCTTTCAAGTACCTTGTTCTACGAACTTATTGACCGCCCCTCGTAGCATTAGCTTTTATTATCAATCTAAATGCTTCAGTGTATCCTAATTACATTGTTAAATATACCTCAACAAAAGATTTGTTACCATTAATAATTTTCATTTCAGATGAGCAAGTAAACACTGCTCTGCAGTTGTTACCTTTAATCATGAAAGGAAGGTCTAAAGGTGGGAAAGGAAGGTGCGGCTATGCAGCATCACTTGCTTCATTTACAGACCAAAAGAGTGTAAGTGCTGCAGTAAAGACAAAAAACATCTTATTTTTACTACATGTACTGATAGGGTTGCTGATTTTTTTAATAAGGTTTTATTAGTTTGTCTAAATAGAACCAATTTACCTCCGCAGAGAGTGGTCTGTCCTAGTGTTGCTATGGTGTCGTTTACATCCGAGTTTGCAATGCCAATCGGTTTTGACGTAACTCAGACAAAAACACATATTTATGTGGTTAGGGTTATTTTAATTCACATGTGTAGAGCAATAGCCCTAACCGTACTGTATCTCACTATGTCTCACTGGAAAATGACATCTGCGCATGCGTGCACGTGTGATGACGTCATGATCCTCGCTCATGATTAGGGAGGGAAAAGCTAAACGGTTAGCTTTCCTCGTCGGTAGCGTGCATCGGGTGGCCGAGGTGTTTTCATTATTTGGTCAAGGAAAATTCAAGAGTCTTGAATATTGATGACCAAATTCCAGTAAATATCAGAATTTTGTATTCAAATGAGTTAACAAATGCCAGAGATTTAGCAAAAGTTTGATATGCCAATGTCAAATTTGTTTTTATTAAGTGTTGATCTGAATTTTTTTAAAATTTAGGTCAATGAAGTTAAGTCCTGGAAAATCCAGAGAACGTAGAAAGCTGTGGGAACCCTGTTCTGAAATTCCTTATTTATTATACACTATATTAATACAATAATGTGTTATTTTATTTCCTCTGCAGGAAAATTGCAACATTGACACATTTGAGTGCAATTAGTGCAACAGAGAAGCCACAGCCCTATGTCTTGTTACTGGGAAACAGACTGACACCTATAGCTAGACAGGTCTTTGTGATAATTGAACGTAGGGCCATGTCCACTCCACCTGTATTGAAGGCAATAGACATTTGTTTTAAGACTCACTACTACGTCCTGGGATTGAAATATCAAAGTCATTGCCAGGCAGTGTGGCAATTCATGGAGGCAGTGGTGTTTCAGATGGCTCCTAAACAGGAGATATATAGCTGCGTGAGAGAGTTCAATGCATTTTTTAACATTGTTCAGTCTTACAACTCCCGCACCTAATAAGTACTGTACAAACCTCTATGTAACTCAATAATGAGTTCACCTTGGGCCTATAATGTTTGGGCACCATATCCTGCAGCAGAGATTACATACCTTGTTCACTTATGTTTGTACCAATCAAAACCAAAGCTTCTGATTATGAAGAGTTTTGAGTGCATCTTTAAAACATGTTCACTTAGGCTTGAACCAATCAAGAACCAAGGCTGGTTGTGATTATGAGTAGTTTTGAGTAAACTTTGAAAACTTGTTCACTTATGTTTGTGCCAATCAAGAACCAAAGCTTGTGATTATAAAGAGTTTTGAGTGAATCTTTAAAATGTGTTCATAACCAAGGCTTGTTGTGATTATGAGTAGTTTTGATTGGACCATTAAAAAGTGTTCACTTAGGCTTGCACAATCAAGAGCCAAAGCTGGTTGTGATTGTGTGTAGTTTTCGGTAAACAATGAAAATTTGTTAACTTATGCTTGTACCAATCAAGAGCCGAAGCTTGTGGTTGTGAAGAGTTTTGAGTGAATCTTTAAAAAGTGTTCACTTAGGCTTGAACCAATCAAAAACCAAGGCTGGTTGTGATTATGAGTAGTTTTAAGTAAACCATGAAAACTTGTTGTTCACTTATGCTTGTACCAATCAAGAACCAATACTGGATGTGATAATGAGTAGTTATGATTGAACCATTAAAAGTGTTCACTTAGGCTTGCACCAATCAAGAACCGAGGCTGGTTTGATAACTTGTTGTTCACTTATGCTTGTACCAATCAAGAACCAAAACTGGATGTGATAATGAGTAGTTATGATTGTACCATTAAAAAGTGTTTACTTAGGCTTGCAACCACCAATCAAGAACCGAGGCTGGTTTGTGATCATGAGTGGATTTAAGTAAACCATGATAATTTGTTGTTCACTTGTACCAATCAAGAACCAAAACTAGATGTGATAATGAGTAGTTATGATTGAACCATTAAAAAGTGTTCACTTAGGCTTGCACCAATCAAGAACTGAGGCTGGTTTTTGATAACTTGTTGTTCACTTATGCTTGTACCAATCAAGAACCAAAACTAGATGTGATAATGAGTAGTTATGATTGAACCATTAAAAAGTGTTCACTTAGGCTTGCACCAATCAAGAACTGAGGCTCGTTTTTGATAACTTGTTGTTCACTTATGCTTGTACCAATCAAGAACCAAAACTGGATGTGATAATGAGTAGTTATGATTGTACCATTAAAAAGTGTTTACTTAGGCTTGCAACCACCAATCAAGAACCGAGGCTGGTTTGTGATCATGAGTGGATTTAAGTAAACCATGATAATTTGTTGTTCACTTGTACCAATCAAGAACCAAAACTGGATGTGATAATGAGTAGTTATGATTGAACCATTAAAAAGTGTTCACTTAGGCTTGCACCAATCAAGAACCAAGGCTGGACCTTGTGTGATCATGAGTAGTTTTGAGTAAACACTTGTTTGTACCAATCATGAACCAAAGGTTGTGATTATGAGTAGTGAAATTGACTGAACCTTACAAAAGTGTTCACTTAGGCTTACACCAATTAAGAACCAAGGCTGGTTTGTGATTATGAGTAGTTTTAAACCATGAACACTTGTTGTTCACTTACCAATCAAGAAACAAAGCTGGTTGTGATTATGAATAGTTTTGAGTGAATATCTCAAAAAAGGTTTGTACCAATCAAGAACCAAATAACCATAATCAAGAACCAAAGCTTGTGATTATGAATACATACCAAGATCATTATGGCCAGTTAATGGATACTTCTATAGCAGAGTACCTGCATAGCTACTCCAAGCTAGAATAGTGCTGGGGTACTTCAGAGCTACTCTGCGGCTTGTCTACCATGAGCTACGGCATGTGCAGCTAATTCGCCACGAGCGACCTCATTGTAAAGTAGCACCAGAGTAGCTCTGAAGTACCACCAGCGCAACTCCAGCGTGGTGTTGCCTTGGCAAGCAGGGTTTTCTTTAAGCATTTTGCTGAAGGGGTATTTTCAAATTTTTTTGACCCTTTCAATTGTGAATTTTTCCTCTGAAGGAGTCAAAAACATTGCCCAAGGGGTATTTTTATAATATTATTTTTGAAGACATTTTAAACAATATGTGTACGCCACTGTTTGGAGCAGTGGCGGATCTAAAGCAGTCAGAAGGGGTGAGGCCAATTTTAGAAGAAAGTAGTAATATTTAAAAATGCCCCCTGAGAAGTAAGAAACTTTTGCAAAATGAAGACCTAATTGAAAGCAATTTGGTGGACCATTATGGAACTATTACTGTGTAAAATTGAAGTTTGAACAGTTGAAAAGCCGAAAATAGTGAAATGACGGTCTATACAGCCTTTCGTTGTCACGTTTTCCCCATTAGACCTATAAATCGTGTTAAACATAGGGCCTAAATTGGCAAATGTCGAAAGCAGAAGCGAAATCAGTGGTCACTTGTTTATCCACTACGCATGGGGGTGTCTGATGTTCCCCCCTGGGAGGGAAAATTTTGCAAAATTAAAGTCCAATTGAAGACATATTTGGTGCATCATTTAAACAGAAAAAAGGACCCGAACCCAATTTGCAAGATTTCAAACTGACACTATACAATTTTAGAGACTCGCAATCACTAAAACATACATGGATCGATGCTGACAAAATGTGATGGGCCCTACATATCGGGAGTAGGTCCTAAATGCCAAAAGCAGAGAATAAATGCACAATATCGGGTGTTTCTCTATTCAAATCTTGCAATAGGCCAATCTGAACGCGTACGTTTTCAAGATTTTGTACGCATTGGACTTTGGGACTATGGATTTGAAGGAGTCAGAAAAGTGCCTGAACGCGTAAATACGCGTGTTTTGTGCGTTAAAGTAAACCCTGTTGGCAAGACACTGCTATAGTAGCACCCAATAACTAGCCATAGGAATCTTAGTGTGCAGTTTTGATATAAAATTGGATGGATTGAGCATGATACACAAAGATATTGGTCAAGCTGTGAGTTAAAGATATCTCTTAAACTCACAGCGAGACCAATATCTTTGAGTATCGTGTGAAAGGATCCATTCGATTTTATCATTAATATGCTTTGAGAATCTAATTTTGGTCAAAAAATGAGATTTTTGGTCAAAAATGTGATATTTGGTCAAAATTGTGATTTTTGGTCAAAATTGTGATTTTTGGTCAAAATGTAATTTTTGGTCAAAAATGTGATTTTCTCCATTACATTTTGTAACCATTTAAAGTGGGTTGTTAAACAGTGTTACGATATCTACACGCTACATGTACGGTGATCGTGGACTGTAAGCAGATGCAGAGACCTACGATATCGGGCGAAATTGGGCACCAATTTCAGTTCGTGACTCTAGCGGGTGCCAGATATCCAGAATAATTGGTTTTGAAAATGTGTATAAAGTATAGGATGGAAGATTCTCAAAGCGTAATAATGAGTGAACTTGGAAACCTTGTTCACTTATGCCTGTACCAATCAGAGCTTGTTAAAGCTTGAGTGAATCTATAAAAAAAGGTGTTCACTTAGGCTTGCACCAATCTAGAACCAAGGCTGAATGTGATTATGGGTAGTTTTGATTAAACCTTGGAAACTTGTTCAATTGGTACCAATCATAAACCAAAGCTTGTAACTGAGTAGTTTTGATTAATCAAACTTTACAAAAGTGTTCACTTAGGCTTCCACCAATCAAGAATCAAGCCTGGTTGTGATTATAAGTAGTTTTGAGTAACCCAATGAAACTTGTTCACTTATGTTTGTGCCAATCAAGAACCAAAACTAGATGTGATTATGAGTAGTTTTGATTGAACCATTTAAAAGTGTTCACTTCGGCTCGCACCAATCAAGAACCAAGGCTGGTTGTGATTATGAGCAGCTGCAAGTAAGCTTTGAAAACTTGTTCACTTGTGCTTGTACAGCCAATGCTGGTTGTGATTTTGAGAAGTTTTGAGTGAATCTTTAAAGAAGTGTTCACTTTGGCTTAAACCAATCAAGAACCGAGGCTTGTGACTATGAGTAGTTTTCAGTAAACTTTGTAAACTTGTTCACTTATGCTTGTACCAATCAAGAACCAAAACTAGATGTAATTATGAGTATTTTTGCTTGAACCATTTAAAAGCGTTCCCCTAGCATTGCGAAAATCAAGAACCAAGGCTGGTTGTGAGTACGAGTATAGTTTTAAATGAATCTTTAAAAAAGT
Organism: Amphiura filiformis; assembly: GCF_039555335.1. NCBI lineage: Eukaryota > Metazoa > Echinodermata > Ophiuroidea > Amphilepidida > Amphiuridae > Amphiura > Amphiura filiformis. The sequence goes on along the minus strand of NC_092640.1, from coordinate 8,438,897 downwards.
GTTCACTTTGGCATGAACCAATCAAGAACGAAGGTTCTGAGTTTTGAGTAAACTTTAAAAACTTGTTCACTTATGCTTGTACCATTATGAGTAGTTTTGAGTGAACCTTAAAGCCATAATGTGTGATTTGCATAAAGAATAGATTCCTATTTAAATGCTAGTTTTCAATGATCACATTATTCCCTTTTAATTTTGAGCCAAACAAATGAGGTAAAACAAAGAAAATTGCGATTTCATTCCAGCGCCTACAATGTGCGTATCGCTCGCCGATCGTATTACATGTAATACTGCATCGCGCTTGACGTGTGTACACATAAGCTGACATGTTAGCAAGCATTGGATCGGTGAACTCTGAATAAAACTGGGTCTCCCCGGTTTTAATATAAAAACTTAAATTTTACTGTTATTAAAGCACTTCAGGCTTGGTCTTTAACATGGTATTAAGGTACACAACTGGGCATTATAATTATGCAAAAAGTGGAAATCCGAGTAAAATTGAGGGCATCGCTGTGAAGCAAATCACACATGGCTTTAAGCAAGCATTCACTTAGGCTTACACCAATCAAGAAACAAGGCTGGTTGTGATTATGCTTGTTCACTTATGGCAAGGTTCAACATCTGACCCCGGTTTTACTGCCAAAGGTACATGTAGTTGATATTAAAGTTTAAGTATAAATTTACTTTCAGAATATGACATCAAAAATGCAAAATCTTGAACTTGATTTTTTCCCTATTGGATTGTACATGCCCAAAATGTCTGAATATAGTGGAAATCTGGTAAAATTCATGTGTTAAAAAAAGTAGCTCGTCAAAACAAAATTAGCTACAGCTCTACAAAATTAATGGCTTATTGGCGACTGTACTAGGCATAAGCAATTGTTTTGTTGGTCTTTAGCTTTTTTTGTTTTCATGTTCTACATTTTTAAACAAATGCCTGTATTGTTATAAGCCTTCAAAAAATAAAGGGTAATGGACTAGGGGTAACACAATTGGATTAAGGGGTCAATCCGCATTCTAGGCCCTTCCTACCAAATTGTGTGAAAAATCCAAATAAGTTTTGTGAAAAATCTAAATTAATTTTTTATGGAGATTTTTATCAATTTTAAGAGACCATTACAAGCAAAATATTTAATATATTTATTTGGAAACTGTTTTAAGTAGTCGACCATAATTATCATAAAAAAAGATCGGAAAGATCATTGCAATTTTATTTTCAGAGTATGGTGGACAATTTGTAATAGTTGGTAGAAACAATTGTCACCAAAAAGTGCCCATTTACAACCCGAAAACCGTATTTTTAACGGAATAACAACATAAAATGTGAGGTTTTCGGTTGCAAAATAAGAAACTATAGACAGCTTGTACCCTTAAGGGTATTACACCCCTTCCCAATTTTGTGCCTATTGTTGCATTTTTCTAAAAAATTATAGCGCATTGGGGACAAGTAAGATATGTATAATATAGGGGCAAGGACTACAACTACTGCACTGAAAATTTTATTTCAGCACAGATAACAGTTGTGGAGTTACAGTCAAAAATGAGGGAAACCAATATTTGATCAATAAATCAATAACTACTTGCTTTGAGTTGCTGAATTTTCAGTACAGTAGTTGTAGTCTTTGCCCCTATACATATCTTACTTATCACCAATGTGCTATAATTTTGAGAAAAAATGCAAAAATAGCCACAAAATTGGCCAGGGGTGTAGTACCCCCCTTAAAAGAATTATGTTTTCATTTTGAATTGATATTTTCATCCCTAAGTTTTTCAAACTTTTGGCAGTCAAACCAGGGCGAATTTTGAACCTTGTCCCAATCAAGAATCAAATCTGATTTGTGATTATGAATAGTTAACTTCCCAGTGTACTTTGTAAACTTATGTTGTGTTGTTTTGTTAGAAGTTTAATAAAAAAGAAAATAGAGCAAAATTTGTGTGAAGTTTTCATTCAGACTCATGGAGTGAGTATTATTTCTGCGAGAAAAGTGTTTGCAAACATATAAAAGACTTTTAAACCACATTGAACAATAAATGTTTTAAATTTTTAAAGAACTAGATGTTAAGGGTTGGATGTTAACCATTAACAATTTTAACTTTTAAACGCCTCTAGTTTAATGTTTTAAAGTTTTGAACAATTAATGTTTTAACTTTTTAAACAGCGAGTGTTTAAGTTTTGAACACTTTTAAACCAAGCAAGAGTTAAACCTTTAAAATCTGTTTTGGATTAAAGCTTATAATGGGGTTTTGAGTTAAAGATTTAAACAACAATTGCTTGAACGTTTAAAAAATGGCAACTGAAGTTTAAGGCTTTTTAACAACTACTAGAAGGGAGCGTATTTATAACACACCGGTATAAGATTGTTTAAAAAATACGTAAATCGCGAATTAGAGTGTATAGTTGTGTCAGAATTTCCATTTTGATTTCACCCTTTTTCACTTCAGGCTGCTAAAATGTCGAACTCAGTACTTGAATTTCGAAAGCTACCAGCAGAAATTAATAATCAATATTTTTCTAGTGGCTTGCAGAATCATTCAACCATGGGTATATTTACGTCTTGATTTTGCATATTTCTCATCGGAAGTGAAAAATTGGGAAATCATAATAGACCTAAATAGGCCTATGCAATAAATCAACCGGACCAGTATATTATTGATTGAAATGACAGCCATGTTGGGGCCCGGGGTTGGGGCACAGTTCTAAGATGACATAGGGACACCGAGGTCTCTAGTTCAAATCCACAATTCCGGGAACCATTCAGGGAGAGCAGCGAGTGTTCGCCCTATTTTTTTTTTCGACTAGCGAATGTCAAAATTAAGTTTTGGACGGATTTGATTGGCTCATGTGAAAGTTATTGGCTAAATACCACCACATTCTCAGGACTACATGTCTTACCATAGCAGCAGCGTAAAGCAAAAAGAAAACTTTTCAAAGTGTAGAACTTGTCCCATGCTGGGGCATGTCAAGTTCGTCAAGTTCGCCCATATCACTGCATATGGTGGTGTAAGTTCACCCTATTCAAAAAATTGTGTAACAACACATTTCATATAAAAATTTGTGTGTTATAGGAGTTTAAAATTCTCTTCCGGGGACTTGGAGGGTATATATGGGGGTCCAAAGTGAACAAAAACATATTTGTTGAACAACTTCAGGGGGATAATGGTTTAGGACATACACAGGTATAATACTAATACCAAATGAATATTTAAAAACAGCCTTTCCAGCAGGTTTACCGGTTTTAACATGTTAAAATGGTACATGCCGGGTACATGTATTATTATCAATATTTTGCATAAATACACGGACACGGATGGGGCAGTCTGCCCTCGAGTTTGGGGTAAGTCCGCCTCGGGCAAGCATGGGGCGAACATGCCCCATCCTTATCGGGCGAACGTGCTTCTTGTGCACATCTTTGTCTTTACCTCAGGTTATGCCAAAAACAAATCGAATACTGAGATTTACAACTGCATAAAATTTTTAACAAAACCCGCACGTTCCCAATTTAGATAAAACAACATTACCCATGTTAAAACCTTACTTGAATATGTTGATGGGTATAGGCCTACCTATAATGCAAGAAAATTCACGTTTTGGTGTCATTTTTGTTTTCCTTAGTTTAATAATAAACATGTTGCTATAGGCCTATGTCGCGTATTTTTTTGTGGGTAGTTTACAATGACCTGCATGACCTCATAGCTGGGAGGAAAGACCGACGACGAGCAATTGGTGTTTTTTTGGGGAAAATCCATATCTTCAATACGAAAGGTCAAAATTATGCCGGCTTTTCATCCCAGTCCCACATATCATCATACTTATCACTGCAAAAACAGCAGAGCAACACTTAATAAACACTTTAGCACTTCATAAACACTTGTTTGTACAGTGAAGGTACAGGGATGTTAGTTTATAAACACCAAAACACGTTTAGAAATATGAAGATGTTTATGTTTTTAACACAAGATAGTGTTTATTGGTGCCAATAATAAATAGTTCATACTGTGTTATTTTTGTATAAATGAGTCACCCCACCCCCGCCCCTATCCTCAAATGTATATGGAGAGGTTTGTACAAATTGGAGTGTAGAAGACTGATATACTTCGGAATATAAGCAAGATAATTAGGCCTATACTTTTACAAACGTTAACGTCTATGTGTGTTCGTGACATCATATTGGGGCTGGCGATACCCAAATAGAATAAGGGACCGATCGTTATTTACGGCAGGGGGGGGGTAATGGGCGTTTTGGAAAAAATATCGACAAAAAATTTCGCGTTCCCCCCTCGCGTCCGCTCAAAATTTTCGGATTCCCCCTTGCCTTGTTTTCCTGAATTTCTCCATTTAAAACTTAACATTCCCTCCTGGTTCAACAAAAAATTTCGCGTTCCCCCCTCAAGACCCAAAAAAAATTCGGATTCCCCCCTCAAAACGCCCATTCCCCCCCCTGTCGTAAATAACGATCACTCCCTAAGCATCGGTGAAAGGCCGCTTTATAATGAAACCTTGAAAATAATAATGATTGCCTCGGCATTATGAGCTGATGTTTTAATATTTTTTTCCATGATATTTTCTTGTAACTTGTAAGGGGCTGTGCCATAATTCTGAGCCGAGGGATACATTTCTAAACGGCCTGCCAAAATTCGCTTGCCCCTCCCGCTGAGGTATACTAATCTCAGCCCCTGGTCCACCAAAAATATTGCCCCCCCCATTTGCACATGTCAAATATTTGGGATCCCAATTTGCAAACTTTTACTCGATAGGCCTATATATATTGCGAGCGCAGCAAGCAGGAAAATTAGCATGTTAAGCTTTTTCGTACTGTTTTCCGAAGCCTGTTTAAAGAGTTTTCTTTAATAGGCACCCCATGAATGTATGACAAAAATGCACCCCCCTTTTTTTTGGCCAATTTTATCCTCCCCAAGCTTATTGCACACACCCTTACCAGTGGCGTACCGTGGCCGCCCCAACCCCGGGGGGCTGAAGAAGAAACAATTTTGCCGCCCCTTCCTTAACAGCCCGAAAAGGTTGACCCAATTTTTTTCACGGTCGTTTGAAAAGTGAAGAGCAAAAAAAAAAAAAAAACGGTTTTAGGCGCTAGCGCCCTAAAAGCAACCTTTTTTCAACAATTTTATGCTTTTTCAATTTTTAAGCCCTTTTTATTTGCTAATTCGTTTTGCCGCCCACTTCGTTTTGGCCGCCCCTTTTTTGCCGCCCCTTCTTCTTCCGCCGCCCCTTCGTTTTTGCCGCCCCCTACTTTGACCCCGGGGGGCTGGCGCCCCCAAAGCCCCCCCAAAATACGCGCATGCTTACAAAAATAGGTCACATAATGGGCCACGTAATTTTAACTGATTATACTTAAAATGCCAGCTAAACCAAGCGGCCAAATTCCACCATTAACGTACATGTATACATGAGCAACCAGGATGAACACCCTTGGCCTACCTATATTATATAGGCCTATAGGCTAATCCTGATAAATCGGACACTCATGTACCTGTTTACCATGTTTACTGGTATACATGAGCCAGAGCACATCATCGTGGCTGGCAGCAACTTCGTAGCATTGCCAGTGTCATAATGAGACTAAAACAGTATCACTATTGATCGGTTGCATGGTAGGCTAGACTAAGACTAGTAGTCTAGCAGCGAGATTTAACGAATACTGCTGGTAACAAGTATCCGATTCATATCGCTGGTGCCTACTAAATTAACCTGATAAAACGATGGAGGAGACACAACTAGAAGCAAAAGCCTGTAAAATGTTGTGCCCCCTGAAACACTTAAAGAGCCTAAATATATAAACACAGATACACAAAATGAAAAATACAATATACCAAGCCTGAAAGGAAAAAAAGATAATACACTTGATTTCTCACCTCACACTCACACCAGGCACACTCCACCACAAAAATGTCATAGGCATGTAATAAAAAGGTATGCACATAAAAATAAATTTATATGTGTAAAACATTAATTTATATAAAATTCAGTAGTATTAACCAAATGTTACCATATCAATGAATTTTACTTGTAAATATCAAAAAACAGATTTCAAGTTTGACTTAAAATGGCCTAAGGTTGCTGACATTTTAACATTTTTTGGCAATGCATTCCATTCTTTTGGTCCAACCGTTAAGATACTGTTGATTTTGTGGATAGGTATTTTATAATCATTCCTATTCCTTGTATTATAGTTATGATTTTCTTTGTGAGTCTGGAAGAAATTTTCAAAAGATCTAGGTAACATTTTGTTATTATACTTAAACATAAATATAGCAACTTCCTTATTGAACATATCAAAAATATTTAATACCTTAAACATTTTGAAAAATCAGAAGCAGTTAGAAAAATTAGAATCAACGCCGGAGACAAAGGCGCCGCCGTAAAAGATGTTGCAGTTGGAACAGCTTATGATAATGTTTTAAGTATTCCTTTAGACGTTGAGCAACTTGAATCGCACATGCCATTTTTTCAAAGTGAACTTAAAGACCGCTTATCATACGAACTTACATTTAATAATTATGGCAAGGTTGTAGTAAGTACAGACGCAAATGCGACTTATACTATTTCTGATATTCATTTGGAGTTTGAAACAATAACTTCTCCTGAACTGGCTGTCGTGCTAAAAATCAACACAAAGGCAAATCTACTGTACTTTACGACCGGGTAATAAGACACTCTCAGCTATCCTTAAATAAATCAGATACAGTGTGGAATATTTCTATGGCAACACGAGCAAAAAGCATGAAAGGAATTTTAATACTATTTGTTGATCCTGCAAATGGTGGTGCTTCATATGGCAGAGATACAGAAAAGTTTTACAATCCTAAAATTACAAAAGTATCAACAACCCTTGATGGAAATCCAAATCAACTATTTGCAAGTGGAATGAAACCACATCAACATTTTGATGAAATAAGAAAACACTTTGCTGATGGCCGACATCGTGCTAATCCCCAAGTTGCAAAAGAACTTGAATTGGCTGATGTTTCCTTGCCTGATTACTTAACTTCAAAGTATGGACTTTGGCTTGATATGCGCGTTTCAGATGATGATTCATTACATGGCAGTGGAAGACGAATAGAGGGCGCTAGTCAATCTATTCAAGTTGAGATAGAAAAAAATGCTGAAGCCGCTGGTGATTTAAATGCACACGTATATTATATTCAAGATGCCCAACTTAACTTTGAAAACGGCAGACTTATCAATGCAATGTATTAATTTATTTAGTAATATATATGTCGGTAAAACAAGCTCATTCAGCAATTATTTGTGGTGCTACTGGTTCCGGTAAAACAGAGTTTACATTAGATCAACTTGAAACAGAATATCGTAATTTTTTTAAATACATCATAATTATTTGTCCCATATGGAGATATAACAAAGCTTATCTAAATCGTAATTAAGGACCCAGATCATATTTTTCTTATTGACCCACAGGAATTAATGCCCAAGAGCAATGACTCTTTGAATGATACATTAAAAATATTTTTTGAAACACACGGAAAGCTAGACGATAGTCATGTGCTTTTTTTAATTGATGACTGCAGCTCACAAAAAGGCATGACTAAAAAGAAAAGAATGTTATCAGAATTAGCTTTTAGTGGAAGACATCTTAATTGTTCTGTTTGGATTCTTACACAAAAGTATAATTCTGTCCTTACTGATCTGCGTGAACAGATAAAATGGCTGGCTTTATTTTACTGCAAAGATAGAGATTCTTTTGACGAAGCCATTCGTGAAATTGATGTAATACCGTCATTAGAAGAAAGAAAAAGAATGCGCGATTTATTAGCTGAACATAAACATTCAAAGCTGATACTAATTACAGAACAACCAACAAGTTATAGGTTTGAAAAATAAATTATCTGTTTTAAAATATAATTATGCTTAGTGAAATATATCAAATAACAGGCATCATTGCTAATATTTGTATTATAGCAAGTGTATTTTTTAGTTATTAAAGTGTCTCAAATAAAAAAATATTTTCATCATATATACATGGACATTGATAATCTGCTGGAACAAAGTTTAAATGAACAACCTGCTACACTATTACCTCAAGAAAGTAAAACAAAAGATCGACTAATACAAGTTGTTATGAGCGGAAAAAGTATGTTTTATCTTGGCAAACAATATAGCACAGATGAAATAGAAAAACTGGACGAGACGCAGTTAGCAAAATTATACGCAAGATATGAAGCTACTCTTGGAGGTTTAATAACAAAAACTTTAAAACAACATATGGTTTATGCTTACACAAGAACAGTTGAATGTCTTTGCCCAACGGTAAGCCAAGGACGTTTTGCATTACAAAATACAAATGAATTAGATAACAATTTAAACAATGCTCCTTTTGTAGACTTGGCACTGACTTCTCTTACTTGTAAAATGTATCATGAATACGGTCATTTTTTAGCTCCACTTGAAGCCGCTTTGTTAACAAGTAGTTTTGTTAAACCAGTTAATCAACAAAATGTTAATTTATCTACTACACTGTTGAATTTTGAACAACCAGCTAATCAACAACCTGGCAACAATCAGCATGTTAATTCACCTAACTATCAACAAGCACCTTCAACTAGCTGTCAACAAAATCCTATCTATCGACCCACCTAGTTATCAACAAAATGCTAACTAGCTGTCAACAAATTTTAACTAGCTATTAACAAAAAATATTTGCTACAAATATACTATGGACCCAGAAACAATTATTAATGAAAATGCTGAAGAGACTCCAAAAGTAGAAACTCCAAAAGTAGAAACTCCAAAAATAGAAACTCCAAAAGTAGAAACTCCAAAAGTAGAAACTCCAAAAGTGGAAACTCCAATTACTAAAAAAGAAAAAAACCCAAAACGCGTCGCGCAGGGTAAAATGCTAGCAGAGTGGAACAAAAAAAATAAAGAACTTCTTAAACAAACTAATAAACCTGCTGCTGTACAAAAAATTACTCTTGAAGATACACCTAAACAAATTCCTAATGAATCAAAAAATACTTTAACAACTCAAATTAATTACCACATTATTAGTGGAACAATCGTTGTTGGTGGGTTAGTTATTTTTCTTGTGTATTTTATGCAGCGGGGAAATGCTGTAGAGCAGGAATCTTTTGTACAACAAACACCTGCACAAATACCTGAACAAACTCCTAAAGAAGATCCTTTTAATATGGTTTAGTAAAAAAAAATTTTTAAAAATATAATGGATCCAAACACAATTCTTAATGGAGCATATCACTCAGCAGTATTAAGTGGATTAATACTTACAAACTCACTGATTGCTAAAAAAATTCTTAAAGTAAAACCAGCTGACCTTGGTCAATTAAGTTTGAAAGATGGAGCAATGCTAACAACCAATGTGTATATATCAGTAATGATTAAAAATGCCTTGATAAAAAATGGTATATTACCTCCTAATATAAACCCGATTCCAAGTGCGTAAAAAATAATGTATTATTATACAAATGGCATCAGCTGCAGTACTTATGATTGGTGGCGCTATTACAAATGCTCTTGCATTTTCAGGAAGTAATTTCTCATTTAGTCAAATAAGTGGATCAGCAGATCGTAAACGGCATAATTTAGCCATTGAAAAACTTTCAAGCGAACGAGATAAATGGAACAAACAACGTTTAGAACGAATTGATTATGTTAATAAAAAGCTTCAACAAGAAGGACATGCAGAAAGAACTTTTCAAAATGTAGATCAAGCCATGCAAGAATATTATTATTTAACTGGTGATAATTTACAATTTGCAACAGAAATGTCTCCAGAACCCCAATTATCAGATTTTCTTGATGAAGATCAAAAGTCAGCATTGCAAAAAGGAGAAATAGCAGTTGTTGGTGTAGGGTTATTAATTACAGGATATTTAACTTACAAATTAATTTGAAGTTTTTTACAAATAATTTGCCATTCTGATTCTCTTTTTTTAAGCGTTGCTGGACTTGGTAAATGAATAAAGTTTAAAATGCATCTATTTTCCATATCATCTGGTGGTAAAATCAAATCAAAAATCTTGTAAACAAGATAAGGATATGACGGAGTGTTAGGGCCAAAGCCTGGGTTTTTTCTCGTATTTCTTCACGGGTTTTAATAAAAACAACAAATATTTTTTTAACCTTGTATAAGTACGTAAGGGGTATGCTAGGTAGCTTAACACCTGTTAGTTCTTGATAGAAGTAAGTTGTATGTTTGTAGTATTTAGAAAGCTTTAGTGTTTTTAAAATGTTTCTCATATCCTCAGGTGTTAATTCACAAATGTTGTTCTGCACAATATAAGCACGTATAGTATCTAAACTATTTCCAACTATAAGCGGAGTATTAAATCCTAAAATTTGATCAATCCAATTTGTGAAATGTTTTTCACAATTATGAGCTGGTTTCTTTGGAAGATAAATAGGCAGTTGGTCTTCTATGAGTGTTTGGTCTTGATTTTTTAGACGGCCACAATTTGGACAGCATAACTTGTATTCATCTGGTTCCATTGGTATTTGACAGTCAGGGCATGGGTCAGTTTGATTTGTTCGGTCAGTTTGACCTGTTCTTATATTATATATGTCATTCTGATATTTTTTATATTCCTCAGTATCTAAATATTTTTTATGCATTTCCAAAAAAATTTCTGTTAATCTTGCAGCTTGCATGTCATCCAATCTAGTAATTCTTTGAAGGCTTTCAACAAAATTATCTGTGCTCATTAAATATATATACAAACAATATCATGTCTTCAATAGAAAAAAATTAGCTAAAATTTATTACAGTCCTAAAGGATACTGGAGAGGAATATCTGCAATTGAAAAATTAGCATCATCTGCAAGCAAAGGTCTCTGAAGAAGTAGCAAAAAATTGGCTAAAAAACAAGCAATATGGCAGATTTATTTAGCTGCTCCAAAATATATTCCTAGACCAAAATTTAATATTACTATTCCTAATCAAGCTCATCAAGCAGACTTGTTATTTTTACCTCATGATCGCTTGTCAAGAGGGCGTAAAATATTTAAGTATGCACTAACTGTAGTGGATGTTGCTTCTCGTTATAAGGCTGCGGAACCCCTAACCTCAAAAAATTCTGACGAAGTTGCAAAAGCGTTTTCAAATATTTATAAACGTGGACCTTTCACATGGCCTAAATTATTACAAGTTGATCCAGGTCGTGAATTTATGGGAGAAGTAAGCAAATTAATGAAATCAAAACATGTTGCAATAAGAAGAGGTGAAACAGGTTTACACAGGGCTCAGGGAATTGTCGAAAGATTTAATCTTACTTTAGCAAACAAATTATTTGGACATCAATATGCTCAAGAAATGGAAGCAAGAAGCGAAAAAAATGTGCGATCCACAGAATGGGTCGCTCATCTACCAGATGTAATCAAAGCATTAAATAATGAGACAACTAGATTAACAGGCAAAAGGCCATCAGAAGCCATAAAAAATAAATCTGTTGCAGTAAAATCTTCTGCACCAACAAAAGAAACAAATGAAATACGTTTACCATCTACTGTAGGTGTGCGGTATTTATATCAACCTGGTGAACTTGAGGGCGGGGAACGCAGAAGAAGTACGGACCCTATATGGAGTTTAAATGTGTATCGGATAGAACGGAGTGTTATAAAACCTGAAGAACCTATTCTGTATTATATTAGTGAAGGGGCTCCAAAAAGAGGTTTTGTTCATGAGGAATTACTTGTTGTTCCTCCCAACACAGAACTACCTCCCAAGGGCGTAATGACCAAAGGCTAATCTGTTGATTCCATCATCAGCAATCCATCGTTTTGTATCCAAAGGAGAAAGTGAAATTTTATTTAAATGAAGCCCATATATTTGATGATTTTCACTTCTTAACATATTCATTCCGTGTCGGAAGATTGTGCTTCTTTGTAGTTTTCATGATTTATATTTTTTTTAACAACACATTTTTTAACGCCTTTTGCCTTTCGTATGTTTCCATCATCTTTTACGATAGAATACATTTTAGGTCTTAATCCAACATATTCAAAAATTTGTTTACTTGCACATTCGTCTTTCATTTTTCCAAGCACTTTTTTATTTTCAGTGCTATGTAAATAATGATCTTTAGGATAATCGTTAGTATCATAAAGGTTCATGTGTTGTGCCATATCTTTGTACACGTCTTCAGTTTGTATGTGCATTAACAATGAATCAGTGTCGGTGTAAAGTAAATTTACTCTATTGCCACACTGTTTTTCATTTCATTGTAGTAGAAATCATACATTATTAATTTACTTAAGTCAAGAATACTCATACCTACGTACACAGGTCGATTGAGATACAATTTACTCTTATACATGTGCAGTGCTGCTAAATCATTGTCAAATATTTTTTGTCTTGCAAATGATGGTTGTGCAATTAATTTTCTTAGGTTTGTTTCTTCAGATGAACGCACTAGTTTAACATCAACGCGTTTGCGTAAGTTTTCCATTGTTTTGCCAAACACAGAGTTGTTCATTAATTTATACAAATCTTTTTCAAAGTCATTTTTTGCTTGCTTTCTTAGTTCAGTATTCATTCGGATGTAAGGTTCCATCCATGGTTTTTGGTCAAATTGCAACACTCTATGTACATATGTTAATTTCATTCCTAATGATAAGTATAATTGTAAGTTTCTGTAGTGTACGATGTATTTTGTTTTGTTTCTTAGATTGGGCACAAGTTTTTTAATCTTTGTTAATTTTTGATTGTCTAACAAATTCTTCTGATAAGGAGATAGCCATTCATCTTGGACTTCTAAACTTTCTGGGGCCAGAGGATAATCATTATGCATGTTGTGTATTTCAGGTGGATATTCCAAACCAACTTCTAATATATCCTTTATCAGCATTTGGAGGATTATTTATTATCTCTTGAACTTGTGCCCAGTTTTGAAGTTGCATCCATTCAAACTTTCCTATGGGCAAAGATTGACTCATCGCCCACCCATAAAGATTATTTGCATCCAAGTACATTATATGACTTGGGTTTTCATTAGGATTAAAATTTGGAGTAAGTATATTATTTGCTCTTGCAATACGCTTTGAAACCATACTAATTCCTCCTCTTAAACCTTTCTCAATAAACAAATGCATGTCATAGTCTGTTAGTAATTCTAGCTGAATTTCAGTCTTCTTTAGTAATGCATCCCAACTTAAACCTGGAGATGTGAAATAGTGTGCAGGATCTAACTCATATTCTTTAAGACAAGTTGTTCTGAAATTCTCAAACACGTCAGCTAAAAGAAACACATCTGTCCTAAGATAAAGATCATGGTAATCGGCTAGCGTCTGACATCCAAAAGTTCGCCATGCATTCTGAGCATGCTCATAGTCATTTGCAGAAACACTTTCATCTGTTAGTGAACTATAAAAATCATCAATAGCTGGCAGTTGTGTTTCTTGAAAGCGCTCCCAACTATCCATGTATTCATAGGGGTAAATTCCTTTTCTAAGAAGCAGTGCGCGTTTTGTTTGATCAGGTTCAAATTTAGTTGTAATGTGAAAGTCTTCTGGTTTGTTTGATTTGACTAATTTATCAAGTACTGCAAGAAGAAACTGGGCACTGTCAATAAAGCGTAGCTGACGTAATGAAAAAGAAATATAACGTTCTAAATTTTGAGGAATAATTTTAATGTTGCCATCCACTTTGCTTATGGCCTGCATGATTAAATGGGCGTCGTATCCTTTAAGATTGTGAAACACAACTGGAATAACAGTTGTTTCTGGTTTTAATCCTAATTTTAAATTACACATGTAGTGTGCTGCACCGCGAAACTTGCCTGTCAGATGACAGTGATCTCGTACTTTATCTAAGTAAGGCTTGTTGGTTTTTTTTTTATTTTGTTTTATTGTCATACGGTTTTTGCAAATATAACAATGAGTTGAATGATTAAAATTATTCCAGTCTTCTTTAGTCATGTTTATAGGAAGTTGGGTTTTAAAAATTCCTTTATTTCATTTTCTGTTTGCCCAAGACATTGCAAAAATACTTCAGCTGCATTAGGTCCTCTGTATGTAATTAGTTCCCACGTTTGTCCATCAGATCGTACAACGATATAAGTGAAACCGCACACTTCATGTATCTGGGTTTTTTGAGTGCTGCTTTTGTCAGGATTTAATGCAGGACCTTCAATTTTATTAATAATAGATTCAAAGTCAGCATAGATTACAAATGGTGCTTTCATTTACTTGTGCCAGTTTTCGAATTTTAATATTGATTTTTCAGGTTTTGGCATTTCTATTCGAAGCGCCCTCTCTCCATTTCCTTCACATTCGGGTTTATGATCTTCTAAAAGATCTGCACGTGTATAACCATGAAGACATCGTTTACAAAAGTATTTTCGATGTTGATATTTAGTTTGGTCATATAAAAGACGATTCAAACCTTTTATCCAAGTGTAGTGTGTACGAATGCCATGCTTTTCATTTTGCTCAATAATCATCAAATTAGTACGGGGAATATGAGAAGGTTGTTTACTTAACTGATGTACTATTACACATCCTTTCCAACCAAAAACATTAATTGCAAGATTATTCATTTTTTTCTACAAGATGTATTTGGCTAATAGGTGTTGGTGCGTCAATACCTGTAAAGTTTAAGCTGTCTTCAGTAGGGTATTTTACAGGTCGGTCAGAATGATCTTGTGCAGGAAATAACGCACTACGAAGAGACCAGCGTAAACAGTTGTCGTCTTTGTTCTTTACATTAATAATTGCGTGTTTATTATTTTTTTAAAGCTGGTGGTAAATCAATATATGAACCACCGCGAAGAGGTTGGTAATTTGCAATATTGATCCACACATTTTCAACACGTTCAATAACCCAATTTGAACCATTTTTAACCCACTTCTCAATTTTTTCTAAAATGCTAGCAAAAAACAGTATCCATGTTTATTTAATATACATTTATAATAGGAATTTGCTCATGATAAAATGTTGGAGTATCATATATTATTTCACCGTAATTATATTTAGACATCATTATTCTAAAGCCTAACTGAAATTTTAACGAACTTAAGGTTTTAACTTCTTGTGATGATATATTTTGAATTTGTGGTTTAACATTTTGCAAAAATGTAAGTGGGTCTTTTTCATTATTTTGCCCATCAGGCACATTCATTTCATACCCTTTAAAAAAATTTCCATTGTAAAAGCTGTTTGCTTAAATTCTAATGTTTTAGTTGTCATAGCTCTTTTGATTGGTTTTAAGGGAGTGGAAAGACCCCCTTGAAAAACAGGCTGATCTAAAATATAATCTTGCGTCATCTCATTTATTAAATCAGCCATTGTTGGAGGGTGATATAAAGTAGGCTGTTCTGGTGGTTTAAGGTTTAAAGCACGCATAAATCCAACACCATGGTTTTGCAAACTAAATTTGGAATAAAAATTACTAGAATTTTTAACTTTGTTAAGCGGAAACCATTCATTGTTGTACTGGACAAATAATCTGCCAGAATCGTCTAATGCAAATGCTTGGCTTATGTTTTTAGTAATGTTATGAAAGCTCATAAACTTTTTAACCTGAATATTTACAGCATCTTCCATATATTATATATAATTTTATAAGTCTTTAATTGCTTTAAAAAAATATAAAATATAATGCTATAAAATATACAAATGGATATAAATCAAAATGCAACTAATTTTTTAACTGATGTAATAAAAACCATTCTTAAAAAATGGGAAGCAATGCCACTTGACATACAAAACAAAATAAGAACTGAGTTAATGTCTACTTTTATATCTTTTGTCGGAAAAGGCAAACAGCATGATAAAAAAATTATAGGCATTTATTTGTCTTAAGTGATTTAAAAAAAACATATTAAATAAACAAATTTAATATAAAAACAATGACACAAACTGTACAAGATATTTTTCCTATCAACATAGACTGTAAGAATTTGCGTGTTGTTCGTCAAAAGGAAAACAACAAAATTATGTTTGAATTATTGAGAACAGGAAATACATATTTAATCAAACAACATTGTAATAACAGTGAGCTTAACCGCGTGCTAGAAGATCTTGAAATTAGTTTAGAAGACTTGCTAAATAAATGTTGTAATGATTATCTATTTGCAAAATTACTTGCCAGCAAAATTAGTAAAATGGCATCACGCCAAGGTGTAAAAGATGAATCTTTTGTCTTAGACAAATGCAATGAGGTTGTAAGTCAAGTAGGGATTCATGTTAAAAATTTGAAAACGGCGGAATATAGACCTACAAAAGACGGACGAATACTTAACAAAACAGAATATAAAAATTCTGGTTTGAAAAAAAATGAGTGTCTTAAATCTTTTGATGCAAAAATATCAGGTTTTATTGATGGTTGGCTCTTTGCCTAAATTGTTTTTAGGGAAGGAGGTCATCAGAACAATGTATTTATGGAAGCACATGAATTTGGAGAGTGGATACGGCACTATGGAGAAAAACATAAATTATACGTTCTTCTTATTGACACAGATTTAACTCTTCAGTTTACTGAATTGAAAAATAAATTTCAAAAAGAAACTAATATTCTTGTGTGTAATCATGTAGAATTTCAACTATATTGTTTTGACTTTTACAGGAACAACGCTGGTGTTTATTAATTACTTTCACTTTTAATTTTACTTTTAATTTCACTTTTATTTTTACTTTTATTTTTTTTACTTTTACTTTTACTTCACTTTTATTTTTTTACTTTTATTTTCACTTTTATTTTTTTACTTTTACTTTTACTTTGACTTCACTTTCACTTTTATTTTCACTTTTACTTTTTTACTTTTACTTTTACTTCATTTTTACTTTTATTTTCACTTTTATTTTTTTACTTTTACTTTTACTTCACTTTTACTTTTATTTTCACTTTTATTTTTTTACTTTTACTTTTACTTCACTTTCACTTTTATTTTCACTTTTATTTTTTTTACTTTTACTTTTACTTTTACTACACTTTCACTTTTATTTTTACTTTTATTTTTTTTACTTGTACTTTTATTTTCACTTTTATTTTCACTTTTACTTCACTTTTACTTCACTTTTACTTTTACAAAACAACGCTCCAGTCAAAAAAATAAGCTTAATGAAAATCTAAAACATCCTGTTTTGATATATGAGTACCTGTTAGTACTTTGTTATCTCTATTAAGAACTAATTTCTTACCTGCTATAAATGCATCAATATATAATGCTGTGTTCCATACAACCTTTACACCATTAAAAATCAGTGAAGCTATTTCAACTGTTATATTCTTGATTGCAATAAAACATAAAACTAGTATCACATAGGTAAATTTGATAATTTCCTTAAATATTCTCCAAAATATATCTAACAAAAGAAATAATACTATTATTGGTAGTACTACTTTTACTAGGCTTATAAAACAAATTATTTCTCCTACCATGTCATCATTATTTGGAAAGTAAAGACCCGTAATCTTACCGCCTTTATCATAGTTGAAAAATTCACCATGACAGAACTTGAATTGTTTTTGCCATGTTAGAGTATTTTTTACAACGTATTGTGAGATTGACAGAACTGCAGAAACACAAAGCAAAAACCCAAGAATTTTGCATCTTGTAAAGTAGCTGGGAAGACTAATTTCAATTTGAGGAGTCATGTATATATTTATCAATATTTTTTTACAAATGTATTCTACGGTTGTCATTTATAAAAACATTTCTTGTTGAAATTACTTCTTTTAAACAATAGCTAGAAATCTCTATTGAAAAAAGGGTATAAGCGCCATCAATTTATCAAAGTGCATTAGACATAGACTAGTGTTAGGGAGCAATTATTATTTATGGCATGGGGGAATGGGTAAATTTAGGGGAACTCAAAATTTTTTTTAGGGTCTTAAAAGGGAACCTGAAATTTTTAGTTGAACCAGGAGGGGGGGGGGGAATTGTTAAATTTTAAATGGAGAAAATTGGGAAATGAAGGGGAACGCAAAAAGTTTGAGCGGACACAAGGGGTAAACGCGAAATTTTTTGTTAGTACTTTTTCCAAAACACCCACTACCCCTACCGTAAATTCATCTACCACTAGCTCTAAATGCAGAGCTACATGTCAATATTTTAATAACCTGTAGCTGGGGGGAGTTTACACCCCCAAACTCTAAATTAACTTCATTGGGCAAAGTTCTACACTTGTTCGGAGGGCCTGATGCAAATAACCTTGTAATTAACTGCTAACCCCCCTTAAAATATTTATGAATGTTCCCTTAGTTTGAAATCTTCTAAAAAGTAGAATAATCCCATAATGCATTAGGTTGTCTATGTATTTAAAAATAGCGGTAATTAAAAGCATAACAATTTAATTTAAACCCCTTAATTTCAAACTAAATAGCAACTGCATGCTGGGATTTTGATTTCTCACTAAATCACATGTTGCTTAAGGTTACACGAAGAAACGTATAAAAAACGTATAAAAGACGTATAAAGTTGTTCTCTAAAACCGCGTTTTCTCAGCAATCAAATATCGCAGTGAGTCAAATGTTGGTGCATGGATGTATCTTAACATTATTTTTGTGTGTTTATACATTTTTAGAATCCGTTTGAAAATCCTTCGTTTAAATCATTTTTACGCACCATGTTCACAAGATCAAAAACACGTTCCATGCAGTTTTTTTCAAATATTCGCTCCGTATAAAATCACGCCGAGTGATTGTTTTCTCCTTTTTGTATTGTACTACAAATCGACCAAAGAAATAATGTTGCCATGGGGAAGAACCAAATACAGTACCGATTAAATTTTATTAGCCCGTTTTTGGGAACAATTTTCGAGAATCTTGTACCACAAAACACTGTTATGTTACATTATCGATATCTGGATTGTGGAACGTTAATTTTGATTTCTAACTGCCTACATTATTTCTCAAAAGTATGTCGATTCCTTTGCCATTTGAATTTCACTACAAATTTAAGCTACTTTTGCAAAAATCGAGGTTTTTTCGCCATCGATACCTCCGACATTTACAGCGGTGATGAGATTGTTTATCATAAGAGCCTGGTATGCACTATTCCATAATAGTCAGTTTGAGATCAATCGATTTCACAGGTCACTCAGTAGCTCAATCGGTTAGCGCGCTGGACTCACGTTCGACTATATAATACTATAGTTTTGAGCCTGAAAACTGGTACGTGTTCGAGTCCCTATGTGGTCCATTCCATCTATTTTATTTTATTTTTCTCTCACTTTTTTCTTTTTTCTTGTTCGTTTCTTTCTTTCTGACTGCAGCGATTGATTGTTTTTGCCCGTTTTTTTTCCATTATATAATTCAGGAATTTTTAGGCTATACACTAATCTAATAGGCGCGGCCTATGAATATATTTTCACAAATTAAAGTAACAAAATATTGGTTGTTGGTTTTGTTACTGTTGTTGTAGTTATTGTTGTCGGCCTATATATTGCATAATCAGGGTATAAATAGGCATACTAGGCCTATTATAGCCTATAGAGGCATTGATTTATTTCACGACAGATATCATCCAGGATAATTTTAAAAATTGACAATTTAGAAAATCCAAAGGAAAATTGCTGAAAACGGCTGCCCACAATCACCCCCCCATCAGCCCATATGGGCCTATCACGGTCGCCCCTTCCCTATCCCTGCAACACACGAGCCGCGGTTTGTCCGTGGCCCTAGTTCAGATTGATACACTATTGTACGCGTGAGTTCATTCTTTTCTGCATGGCTGTTTCCATTATTAACTTACGCCCCCCTGGAATCAAGCCTTGAAAATCAATTGCATTTAACCTTAAATATAGTCTGAATTTGGAATAGGTTTATTTGATTTGTCAGGGCTGACAAATCAAATATTTACACTTGTTTAGTATTTAATATCCCATAATTCATTGCTGTTTTTAATTCATTTTGCCTTAATATTTACATAATAATATACAGATAAGTACATAGAGCTTGTAATAGTAAATTGCATTGTGGCTTAACTTAGCTTGTGTTGAACTTTAGATCAATAATCTCATGATCAGTCTTATGACCAACCTCGTGATAATGACTTATATTTCGTAATATAAATCATGTAAAGCACTATAGCTTGTGCGTCTTCAGGACTTTACCTACTAGTTTTCAAACGTAATGTAAAATCAATGTTCTTACGTTAGTTTAGGAAACCAATTTATGCAATGTATTTTGAGCGTGCAGTGATCATATATTTCGCATGTTCAAAATAGTTTGTGTGTAATGGTTTTCAAATGTACAACTTATGGATAATGGATTTATAAGAGTGCGTCATCACATTGTTGCTTTTTATGGAATTTAAAATGTGGAACTATGTGAAACCTTGGATAAAGAAAAATAAGGCAAGTACTGTATTTCATATTTACTAAAATTTTAAACATATTTATATACGGTTATCAATATAATTGATACCCCTACTCATCTATGAGTACACAGTTCTTAACCCGAATATGTTTGCTTTTTACATGTATAAAACCTCTATAGTGTTGAATACAAAACACTTGTACTTCACAACTTGGGCTCAAATTAAAAATTGTTAATAAGGGTCATAGAACTGTGCATTAAAAATGAGGTTATCGTTAATAAAAAGATATTTTTTACTTTTTATCTGATTAAAATTACTGATAACTTGCTTTGACCTGGCAGAATAATCATAAACTATACCGGGTATGTAATGCAATCAAACAAAATAAGTCTAAAGTCGATCATTTATTTTGCTAAAAACCCCACTATAATTATATTTAAAAGTATTTCCGATTTCAGACTTATTTTGTTTAATTGCAACACATAATATAGACTTTAGTCTCGCTTGCTTTAGATAAAACATCTGGTAGATCAAATATATTAAGTCAAAGGTTAGATAACAACAGTTAGAAAAGTATTAAAGGGACATTTATAAATTAATATTACAACATGTTTTTATAGGTCATATCTTCAGCATACAAAACAAACCCCACACACCATCAAAACAAACACACCCAATTCAAACCTCATATCTCAAGTCTTTTATTTTGTTTTAAGTTTTAGAACAATATAAAGGAAAGTGAAAAAGGAGAGTCGTTTAAAACACATATTTTCGAAGATTTGGAACTTTTTTTTATTGCATTTTGGAATCAGTGTTGTATTTAGATTTTTTTTTAATTATTTCTGTTTTAAGAGGTCATAGGTCAAAGGTCATAAGTCGACCCACACTAAAAGACACTTTTGGAGGATTTGCAACTTTTTTTTTATTGCATTCTGGGATAAGTGTTGTATTTTGAATTTTGGTGTTTTTTTCTGTTTTAAGGGGTCATAGGTCGGAGGTCAAGGGTCAAGCTACGCTACCACTATACTACTAAACTAGTAATATACCAGCTAGCAATGGCTAGTGTAGCTCTAGTATTCATGCCAATTTACAAATTTATTCAATTTCAAGATGACTTATGTCGACTATTTGTTTCAAAATTGCGTTTCTACACATGATGACAATATAATAAGGTAAGTTTTATTTGAAGAATCAAGGCTCTTGTTTTTAACCTATTTATGTTCAGTGTTTGTCATATTCCAGATGAGGTTTTTATGTTGAAAATTTGCCCTAAAAGTATGCACCAAATCGCACCATTTTAACTTCATTTTATAAATTTCTCAATTTCTGAGGGGGGCACATCCACCCTCAGACACCCCCCTGCGTCGCGCCGATTTGCACCAAGTAAAAAAAAAAACACTAGCCGCCACAGGCAAGGTGTCAAGTAGTATTTGAAGTTACAATAACCTTTGATACCCGACCTGACCTTCCATCATGGCGCCTTATTCGTCTTATGTATTTCTATTATGCTCTCAAGTAAAATAAAATACCAATCTGCACTAAGCAGACAGAATGTTACTTGGCTCCCAGCATGAATTATTGATTTTTTACTGAGGTAATGCATGCCTACGACTATGTGCAAGCCGTGCACCAATACTCCAAATATTTACGGTAAATTTGAATAATGGTCACATGTTGTCATATCATGTGTTCGGGAAATCACGTGGCAACATTTTAAGATTTCAGACTTGTTTACTAGTTAAATTGTCATTTGTATTATTGATTATTTATCTTTGTTAATTAATATATCTTTTAAATGCTGATAAATCGTGGTTGGCTGCCCATATATCTGTTAAATTCAATGTTTTATGAATATAATTCTCCCACGCAGAGGGGGTCACACAGCATAATTTCTCACTACACGACTTAGCTAGATTTGGAGGTCTGCACTTCAAATTCACGTATAACGTATTGATGTATAAATCATCAGATTTATAAAGTTTACTTCAAGTACTGTTAAATATTAAAAATATCAATTTTTAATGATTTGCCATAAAATGTGTATTACATTGCGAATTTCAAAAAATCAAAATTATTTGATATCAGAAGGACATTCTTCGTATTCAGAATGCAATTCGATATGTCTGATGTGCTCTAATGTCCCACAATAAATACTGTCCAAACGTTCATACCCCTTCCCTTAATATATTTATAATACTTATTGTTTTGTTATAACAAACTGGTACAAGAAATATACTAGCTTATTACATGCTGATAAATCGTGGTTGGCTGCCCATATATCTGTTAAATTCCATGTTTTATGAATATAATTCTCCCACGCAGAGGGGGTCACACAGCATAATTTCTCACTACATGACTTAGCTAGATTTGGAGGTCTGCACTTCAAATTCACGTACATTTCAAAGTTTATACACTTAAGGGATCTAGAATGAGCGTTTATGGCGTTTCGACAGTATTTTTTGTGGGACATGAGAGCACCTCAGACGTATCGAATTGCATTCTGAATACGAAGCATGTCTTTCTGATATCAAATAATTTTCATTTTTGAAATTCACGATATAATACAAATTTTATGACAAATTATTAAAATTTGATATTTTCAAATTTTTGATATATAACAGTCCTCGAAATAAATTTTATAAATCTAATGATATATTCTTAAAGTGTATGTAGCTGGGGAAATGCCGACGATCAATTGAAAATTTTGACCTTTTATATTGAAGATATGGATTTTTTTCCCCAAAAGACATATTTTTTTTGGTGTTTTGGGAAAAAAAATCCATATCTTCAAAACGAAAGGTCAAAATGTTCAATTGATCGTCGGCTTTTCATCCCACCTACATACACTTTAAAGGTGAACCTCATTGAAAATAAAGTTATATATCAATGGAAAGCTTATGATGTCAGGATACTAAAAATTATTTTTTCCGATTTTTTGTTTGCCTATAAAGCTGAAAAATTAAAAAAATTAATGAATTTTTGGTCTTTTTTAAGGCGCCCAAAAAGCACCCAAATCAATCGTCTATGACCTTGAGAATGCTCGTGACGTAAGCTCAGGGTTCGCAGTCACGTGATCCTACTCGGCAACATGTAAACAAGACTTGCTTCCTGTACTTTGCAAGCTGCCCGGCAAGTCTGATTTTCACAATAAAGCTTGAAATTAGAGGAATCTTCAAGTTGCTGGTTCCTTCTATATATATTAGAAATAATATAATTATTGTCAGCACATACATTTTCCGTAAATTTTTGACAAAATCAGTCATAACTCGCTGGGTATAATTGGGTAATTGAGTTTGAATTTCGCGCTGGGATCAATTCCATGCGCAAATGCATGCTACCGCTCATGTCATGGACTGAATAAACATGATCGAAAAACAAATTACATACTTGTTTGTGACATTCCTATTCTTGATTCATTTGAAAATATCTGATATTTAAAAATATCGTCTTGCAGTAATCAAAAAATCATAAAAAACCCGCCGATTTCATCAAATCCAGCCCATAAAGGTTTTCATATTTAGCGCATTGCGGTAAATACATTCCTTCCACGCGATCACGATTGAAAGAAACACTTTTAAAATAAGTACAATTTAGGCTTAGTAGATGGAATTCTGAAATCTGAATAAAATTATAATATTGTCACTTGTGTCACGATTCTTTAATGATAGTACAATCAGTGTACGGTACTGAAAAAGTGAAACATTCATGTTTTATGGATTACCGAACACTATGCGTAAATTACTGCTGAAGAAATAGCAGGCACCCGACCAAGGTGGATATGTGCAAACACAGCGAGTCGCCAAGTTCGTCCTCTGGTAGCACCACAGAGAACCTATTCTTGAGAGGGCACTCTATTCACGTGGTTTCTTTTCCAACGCTAAAAGATCACGAATTTTGGTGGTTTGCAAATGAAAAGTGTCCGCACTATCGATTGATTACGTAACTGTTATGAATAATTTATTAGGTTTTTCAATGCAATCGCCTCGACCCATTAATACATATTATCTGTATTATCAAAGTACTTGGAATAGCAATCCGATGAGTTCACTGAACTACGCCCTAATACTGATGGAGTTTTAATGGCGTTAATCCTCTCCATACACAGATGAACAAATACAATAGATGAAGGTCAACACGTATGACCTCCTATGTGACATGTTATATGTGATGTACAAAAACCTGAATATCATAAAGATCAGTATTCGTTTGTGCATATGAACTGCATATTTACGTTGCTAAATATTACTCATTATATATTATGACAAATATTGGTATTATGACAATACGATATATACATTGTATATAAAACGACTAATAGATCCTGCTATCATGGCGTCAGGTCAATGTTCATCATATCCCGTATGTTTCTTGAAATTCACTCATATTTGAGACAAATTTCTGTGCCCATTTTATAGGTGCACAAGTAGAGCCGTGTTGTTTTTAATTTTCATTTCTTTTTATTGAAAGAATTAAGGTTTACCACTGCACGGGGGCCACAAGGGTGATACTAATTTTAATGCTATATTTTCAAAACATAGGGCCTGCACTTTGGCTCGACATTTGAAAGGGGCGTGAATTCATTTTTGGATACGCCCCTATTATAATTAGGTAATACTCGACTCACACACATTCCCTATATTAATATGTATACATGTACCACATGTAGTCAATCTGTCTGCTTTATCTGTATTGTGCCCCTTCTTAAGCAAATACGGTAGTTGGACACGATTTCATCAAACATTATAACAATAGCTCTTTTACAGTGTGCAATCATCCCGGGCAATAATTGGGCAATAATAGAGGATGTGCGTGAAATTATTGATTGGCTCCATACAAAGGAATTGAACCGGTGTCCTTCCCCGTAATCATGGCACAATGCAGTGCATTCAATCAAACGTTGTCGTCAACCTATTTGATCGTATTTGTGAATTTGTTATGTGTGTGAGACGAGCTGTCGCGGTAGATTGCAATAGCTTGTAATCATGCTTTTGTTGAATGAATTTGAGTACTCCGCCATATTTACGGTATGATACGTCATAATCTAGGTGATTATTTGCATTGGATATCTTGAATACGCTGGTGAGGTTGTGTAATAATCGGATTAATGCTATAACAGTAGGTGAATACAAGTTTTGAATATATCGCGTTGCAAAGCCCCATTCAGTGATCCCAGCGAAAGTGAAAAACAAAATCAAATTGTTACTTTTATAAAAAATTTAATGAAAAAATTGGCACAAAACCCAAGAAAACGGCAGTATTGACGAAGTTGAAGCCCCATTCAAATACATGTAGCTAATTTATATATACTGTCAGTATATAAATTACAGATTCACGTAAATGCATTATTTTTGTCTTAAATAGGCCTACACGGCTTAGGGCTGAACCACTAGCAGAAGACAACAAGTTGATGTTTTATGACCTTTGACATTCTTTTGTGGCGAGTGACATGGTCAGTTCAATTCACGCCGAGTGTCCTTGACAGGTTTAACTCTGCTTCGGTGGTCATGAAAGAATTCAAAAGATAACCTCTGCCCCAACAATCCCAAGCAATTGTCTGAAACTGCTCTTCGGATGATGTATCATAAGAACTCAGTCGTCAAATGATGATAGTCATATAATGACCAAAAGATTATTACTGACTATATCATTGAAGACTGAGTTCCGCAGTCTTGTACAAAATCTGAATTTTGATGATTTTTACGATCGTCCGGATGAAAAAAAATCACTGAATGGGCCGTTAGTTCCCTCCTCTCCTTACACTGGCATTATGGATCAAAGAAAAATAAAGAAAAAAATAAAGAAAACAAGAAAAAAAAAAGACAAAGAAAAGAAACAATAAAAGAAAAACAAATATGAAAAGTTCGAACAATATTTGGTTTATAAAATTAATGTGACCGTGATGAGGCTCGAACTCACCACCTTCCGATTTAAAGTTCGAAGCGCTAGTGTACCAAATTCTGATGCCTTACCAAGTGAGCTGTGCTCCTGAGATACGAAATAAAAATAAAATAATACACTGTATACCTGCTTGTGTCGGTAATTGATTTGCTCAAATTCCATAATGGTACAGTGCAACAGAGCAAAAATGCCCAAAATTTAAAAGCTATATAATTTATGACCACTATACACTACACATAAAAATACTAATACAAGGGAATTTCAACGTAAGAATCCAAACAATTAAGTACCAACATGCACAGCTTTGTCCTTATATCACATTTGGGTTTTTAACAAAATGTTATCAAACCTCTACTGTGATTGGCAGCTGCACAAGGCATCTCTTTGATAGCTGATCATGGCCATCCATTCAGCAAGTGGCTACTAACTGACCTTGACAGGCTTGAATGAGCACTGTCATCTGCTACAAAACCATCACACTCTAGGACCTGGTCACTCCATAATGCTACAGCTACAGGGAGCACAGTACTTTGACAATGGAGTGAAAGACTATTATTATTGATTAGGCGCGGATTTTAAAAGTACAGCTCCTATGCGTGTATAGCAAAAATTGGAATAGAATGTTTGGAATCATGTAACTAAAGTACTAAATGCATTCTGCAAAATGCGCTCTGACCAATTTATAAAGCATTTCATTAGCTTTAATTTGACATATTGTTTGACATATTTGGAATTATGGTAAATCATTAAATAAAATATTTATTAATTAATCAATTATGTCAATTAATTAAAAATTTAATGCAAATATGCATATTTTCTCTGACAGAATTGTAGGATTTGACAAGAGCCATCTTTCTTGTAAGTTTGATTCTTATAACATAGCTTAACATACCGGTATCGTATTGCGTCCCGTTATAGTTGCAGAAAAAATAATACGCGTGCAGGACACACATACGCACCCCCACCCACACACACCCACACCCAGAGGATCGTACCGTTTTACAATCTTATAACATTCATTGGCGCTAGTAGTAGTAAATTTCAATTTTCTTTGCTTTACCTCACTTGTTCTGCTCAAAATTAAAAGGGGACATATCTAGCTGACAGTAAAAGCTTACATTTTATGGAAATTATGTTCAACTATTTGCTTAAACAGTACAAAACAGATTAAGCAGACAAATTTACTATACATAGGCCTATACATGTATGGTATCATGCCAGGGACTGTTTAAGAATATAACATTAGATTTATGATATTTACTTCGAGGACTGTTATTTATCAAAAATGTGAAAAATATCAAATTTTAATAATTTGTCATAAAATTTGTATTATATCGTGAATTTCAAACAATGAAATTTATTTGATATCAGAAAGACATTCTTCGTATTCAGAATGCAATTCGATATGTCTGATGTGCTCTCATGTCCCACAAAAATACTATCGAAACGCTCAAAACGCTCATTCCAGATCCCTTAATTTGGTTAATTTTCTTTTCTTGTTTTCTTTCTTTATTTTTCTTTGATTTATATTGCCAGGGTAAGGAGAGGGAACTAAAGGCCCATTCAGTGATTTTTTGATTTTTTTTTCATCCCGACGATCGTAAAAATCATCAAAATTCAGATTTTGGATACTAGACTGCGGAACTCAGTCTTCAATGATAGTCAGTAATTTTTATATTTTGGACATTATTATGACTATCATTTGAGGACTGAGTTCTTATGATCCGAGGAGCAGTTTCAGACAATGGCTTGGGATTATTGGGGCAGAGGTTATCTTTTGAATTCTTTCATGACCACTGAAGCATAGTCAAACCTGTCAAGGACACTCGGCGTGAATTGAAAGACCATGTCACTCGCCACAAAAGAATGTCAAAGGTCATAAAAAGTTTTTATAAAACACCACTTATGTGTCTTCTGCTATCTAAAGGCCTATGGCTGATTTTGTACCTTTCGTCATTGTCATAGATGTGCTAACATAGCTTGCTAGTGCAGTGGTTCAGCCGAAAACCGTGTGTCTAAGACAAAAAATAATGCATTTACGGGAGTCTGTAATTTATACCGGTACTGACAGTATATAAATTAGCTACATGTATTTGAATGGGGCTTCAACTTCGTCAATACTGTCGTTTTCCTGTTTTGTTTTTTTGCCATTTGTTTTTCATCAAAAAAATTTATAAACGTAACAATTTGATTTTTTTTTCACTTTCGCTGGGATCACTGAATGGGACTTTATAGCGCGGATTATTCAAAACTTGTTTTTACCTACTGCTATATGGTATTAATCTGATTATTACATAACTTTGCCAGCGTATTCAAGACATAGGTTATGTAGGGATAAAATGTACATGGGTATAGAAGCCCTGCATGCTTTTATCGATTGGCTCCAAACAAAGGATTTGAACCGGTGTCCTTCACCGTAATCACGGCGCAGTAGCCTACAGTCCATTCAATGTTGAGACGAACGATGTATAAATCTGGAGGTCACATCATCACTTATCATGCTTATTGTAAAAAGTTTGTCCAATGCATATACTGTGTGTATTGTTCCCGGGTATTGTCAATACAGTCAAGCAAACAGGTATTATATTTTGAAAAGGCCGCTATAGTATATTCACAGGGGTGTCTTGAATGGCCAATCATATGGGACATAATCAAATTGCAGTGACTGCTTCCTTTGTTACCACATGTCAGTCATCTTGTGATTATTGGACCATGTAAACCTGCAAAAAACGAGCCAAAGTGCAGGCCCTATGCAAATATGTGTTCCCGGTTGGCTCTATAGCGTTTTCACAGAAAAGGTATTTCTAGTACAATGCAGCGTCGGACTCTAGCTGAGAGCGTAGCCTAAGTCATTATAGACTCCAATAATGGCTCTCCATACACAAATGAACAAACACAAAGGAGGGTAGTCTCCTCCGTGGCCAGCTTGATTTCGATGGAACGAAACCATATTGGCCGCGGAGGAGACGGATAATTTTGCCATGCAAATGAGCTGAGTGTCGTAGCCCTGGTAGCACTTGCGGTCCGGTGTGTGTTGCAGCAGATTTGATCTCCGGGATTTGATCAAGTCTGCTTGTATGCATTTTCGCAATTAAGCTTGAAATTAGAGGAATATTCAAGTTGCAAATAATAGAATTATTGTCAACACATAAATTTTCCGTAAATTTTGGACAAAATCAGTCGAAACTGGCTGGGTATAATTGGGTTATTGAGTTCGAATTTCGCGCTGTGATCAATTCCATGCGCAAATGCTTGCTGCGACCGGTGACCGGTCATGGCATAATAAACATCAAATTAAATACTTGCTTATCAAGTAACATTCCCTGTTCTTGATTCATTTTAAAATATCTGATTTCTAAAAAATATTGTCTTGCAGTAATCAAAAAAAGATTTCATTATAAAATCCAGCTCATAAAAAGGTTTTCATATCTAGCGCCGTGATCATTCCCCGATCGGATATCATTCATTGCGGAAAATATTCTTTCATGAATTCACAATTGAAAGAAACAAATACTTTATAAATACAATTTAGGCTTGGTAGACCGTTATTTGATGGAATTCTGAAATCTAAATTATAATATTGTCATTTCTGTCACAGTTCTTGATGATAGCACAATCGGCGCGGTGTAGCCCTACTGAAAATGAAAAAAACATCTATGTAATTGTTGTATGGATGATGGTAGTAGCGAAATACTGAAGAAATTACTGAAGAAAGGAGCTGGTGTCTGCGAGGCGGATATTCCCAAACAGCGCTAGCGCTTCTCGTCTTCCGGGAGCACTGTGTATTAGCTGATATGATCAATCGTTCCTTGATATTTGGAACATTTACAGGAATAAATTTTGCTGACGAAGTAGCAATAAGTTGGAAATATCAGAATGTGAATATCAAATCGGTCATTTTGTTTGCAAGCAGTAGGCCTACAGTCGCGGATACCGAACACTCGGTGACTGAGACTCAAGTCAGTCACTGAGTTCATCCCGTATGCCCCGGCCCGTATCTATCTACGAGTTCGCCTATCATACATGACCGGTTGTAAAACTAAGAAATAATTAAAAAATCCTGCACATGTACCTTATTCTATTCCTTCATTTTCTCATTGTGATAAGTTCATCTCAACTTGGTGTGACGATCTGAACTGGTAGCACTAGCAGTTATTTTTTGCAATCTGTTTTCATTCCGGTTCTTCGGCGAATCTTCGCTCTTGCTTTACTGTAATATTCCCTATGCATATCGTGGATGGTTTGGCCTATCCCAAATCACCCCGGCCAGCACTTTTTCCATTTTCATCCACACCCTTTATTCAGGAACTTCATTCTTGATTTGATCATGATGTTTCCTTCATGTTATTCTTATTTTATTGAAGATATTTTTCATGTAAAGTAAGTTGACAATGACTGAATTCGTACATTGGCCCGATGCATGCCACAGTAATGCATGGACATTGTGTTTACAATCAAACCCGGAAGTAACTGTGTGTCCCCGAGCTGACGTCATCAACGAAAGCGCCCAATTTGAACGATTTCGTTTTGTAATTTAGGGGGGGGTGCCAATATCAAATCTTTGCATTGAGATTGTGTCTAGCCTGGTACGTTTGGCAAATAAAAAATATTCTTTTCTGCTTCCTGACATCATAAGCTTTCCATTGATATATAACTTTATTTTCAATGAGGTTCACCTTTAAGTATAAATCATCAGATTTATAAAGTTTACTTCAAGTACTGTTAAATATCAAAATATCAATTTTTAATGATTTGCCATAAAATGTGTATTACATTGCGAATTTCAAAAATCAAAAGGACATTCTTCGTATTCAGAATGCAATTCGATATGTCTGATGTGCTCTAATGTCCCACATTAAATACTGTGCAAACGTTCATACCCCTTCCCTTAATATATTTATAATACTTATTTTTTTTGTTATAACAAACTGGTACAAGAAATATACTAGCTTATTACCTATACAGAAAGGGGATTTATACACATTCACTCAGCAATTTGACATGCCTGGCGCATCCAGCCATTCTCTTTCGGCATAACATGACTACCGCCCTCTATAACTCTGGGCACAAATTTCAATAACAATACGCTATTTACATATCAATGCGGCCTCATGCTAATTTCTATTGCCGCTTCCAGGTATTGTTCTATGCTAGTAACTTGTCTGTTCGATACCATCAAAAAAGTACGAATATACATTATGTGGTGTTAAAATAGGTTACAGGTTATGATATTTTTTTTCATGCGCATGATGTAAATCATAGGTTAAAAATGTTGTTCTATTTTGTAGCTATCATTGCCAAAAATTATGATTAATGAATCCAAATAAATAAAACATCAAATGAGAATAATCGAGCTTAATTAAAAAGGGCTGAAACCGGGGGGGCATATGCAAGATGACACCATTACAAAATATTCAGCATTTTACAAATGAAATACATGTAGGCCTATATCTAAAATAACATAAACACGCTCGGGAAACACACACTAGCGCATAATATCATGATCATGCTTTATAATATTGTTCAAATTGTAAAATTCCACTGTCGTGTGTTTTAATATAATAGATTTTGAAGTTCAAATTACAGAACTATAAAGTCCCGTTGATATTGTTATAGAAGTTTATTCTCTCATCTCCTCCATTCGTCGCCGTACTAGTGGGACGTCAAAATCGATCGTTTCAGGTCAACTGGTTCATGCTCTCTGTGTTTGAAACCACGATAAAATTATCACAACTTAAAGTCAATTGGTTGAAAGCCATGCGTAAAGAATGTATACAGGGATTGATTTTCTTGACCAGTTGAATGCTACCTGGTCAGTGGCCTGACAATGATTTTAAAATTAAAGATATTTTCCTTAATATTCAAACTAATATAATGAATGCAGCAAGTCACATTGCCTATTGTTTTAATATACTCAAAGTATATGACGCATAATGTACTCGTGCAAATGCATTCGTCAAGATAATCGCACTTGCCACGGAGTTATTGCATTTAGCTCTCGAGCCTATCGGCTCTCGAGCTAAATGCAATAACTCCACGGCGCGTGCAATTATCTTGACTAATGCATTGCACTCAGTTCATTATCCTTATCATAAACTGACTCGTCTACAGTGTCAGTACACCCTCTGTATGTCGGGGATAACTGCACTACCTGTGACCGGCGGTCTATTTTGATACTTTTGTCACTGACAGCAAAGAGCCATGGGTCTTCGCTGTCATAAACCATAATATTCGGAAAGCACTGAAATATGATTAGTCTTCAGTGGTATGTTAGTTAGCCCTGTTTCAAATACTGACTGAATTCATGTAGATTACTAGAACTAATAGGCATGCACCATTACGAACTTAGACTTTAGACAGGCATTCTCATAACATGGTCAGATTTCTTCCGCACAAGCGTTGGTCTCGGTCGCTGCCGGCTTGCGCTCCTTCGTGACGAAGGAGCCCAAGCCTGCTTGGCACCAGGCTTGGCACCGAGCCTAGCGGTATGAACGTACGAAAGGACTGTCATACGAACGTCATACGGCGCAAGGCGAATGGAACATCGCAATCTCTCTAATGTATCTAAGTCTGACCCCTCCCAAGAATCGCTCATCATACACAAATAATCAAATATAATGAAGGGGTCAGTTTGCCATAAAAAATTAGATAGTGTCACTGAGTTGTTAAACTACGGTTTTGAATAGCGATCAAGCTAATGGCCTCGATAGAGGGCAGGGCTTGAAGAATTTTTTTTTTGGGGGGGGGGGGGACTTGCCTATAGAAAGCATGTTCAAAAATTAATTTGTCACCATCTCCCGACACAATAATTAGCCCGTGCGTTTTATGCAGACCCCTTTCAAACTAGTCTTGGCACTTCGTGAAAAAATATTCCAAACTCAATGGCAAGTTTGTAATAATTGTAATAATAATAACAACACCCTACTACTGACACCCTACAATTCCGATGTAAATCATTGAAATTATGGCCAAAAGTAGTATATCTTTTTTTTACTATTTTTTTTGACTAATTGATCAGCTGTACCGGTATTTACCCATATTTTAATTGAGACAAATTGATCTATCGGTTTTTTATCCAGGGTTTTCAAGGACACTTTGCAAAAGGAAGAAAGAGATAAAAGCGAAATTTACATATTATTACAAATTAATGTAAGCTGAAGTTTGAATAGCCACATAATACATCCGATATACCATACTTACGGTGTCAAGGGTTTTGCAGTTATCAAGCAGTGGACGAGACCCTCGCCCTTTTTTTATGTCGAGCATATCTATGCATTAACAGCAGTAATCTGGGAAATAACGCTGCACTGACTAATCTTCGGCCAGGCACACGTGACATGGTGAACGAAGGGGGTCGCCGATACTAGTAGTTGGTCGGGCAATTTTTACAAGACAGTCAAGTGTAGCCCACAATCGGGCTTGTTTCCGTGATTGGAACCGACTGTAACGAGGTCTTTTATCATGGGTCATCTGCCCCGCCTTTACCAGCTACGGGGAGAGCGGATAAGATTTTTGGGGTCCTGCGGGGAATTGAACCCGGGGCCTCATGCAACAAAGGCAAAGACCTTAACCAGTGTGGTACCACGCTGCCCGTTCTAATATAATCCGGGGTGTGACTTATACATTCCAACGTTTTTGCCTGTTATTTAAAAGAAAAATATTGTTCAGACAAACGTGTTTTTGATGCGATTTGTCGCTTCTCTGCTGCAGTTACCGTTTCTCGCATCGATATGGTTTGTTTTGTTCGTGGCTCAGTTTCTCTGCTTCGTTATGATTAGCTTTGGTTGGGACCGTTTCTTCGCTTCCATATGGTTAGCTTTTGTAGGGACCGTTTCTCCGCTTCCGTATGGATAGCTTTGGTAGGGACTGTTTCTCCGCTTCGATATGATTAGCTTTGGTATGGACTGTTTCTCCGCTTCCATGTGGTTAGCTTTGGTTGGGTTCCCGTTTCTCTGATTCTATATGATGAGCTTTAGTGAGGGCTTTCATATTCTAGTGTACATTTTTGCGGCACAATTTTGCCGCACCAGGGCTGAAAAAGCTGCAGCAAAATTGACCAATGAAGGGATACTTACTTTACTATACCACTTTTGTCTTGGTGAGCACTGACATTACTGCCTGGCCGAGGTGAATGATATAAATGTTATATACTGGCAAAAACATTCAAGTCTCCACTAGGGTTTTTTGAAGCGGAAGTTGATATTTTTTTTTATCTCATTATTAATATCTCACTTTTTTTTTCTTCAAAACTATGAATAATGTATTTAAATAATTTTGGGATACTAGTATACTTACGTTCCGTTTCGACCCATCCAGGGCTTACAGCATTACACGTAACTCCTGTGTCAGCAGCTTCCTTTCCCACGACCTGTACGTAACAGTGATCAACAAACCAGTGATTGGGTCAGTGGTTCTGGTTGGTGATGGGAGTAATGATGGCGAGGGAGTAGTATAATGACGGGCAAATTAAGGGGAAGGGCAACACTCAAAAGTGTGAAATAAGGTAATTTGGGCTTTTATTTGCTTTTTATTTGAATCAAATCGGAAATTTGGTTCTGAAGTTGCGGCTTACCAAAAAGGGAAAAGTCACGGAAATGCATTTTTTCTTATACTAATACACATAATGTATTTCTTATGTATTGTATTGTTTTTAAGGAGTAATATTTAAGGAATATTGGGATAAAAATTCATTTCTGAGTAGAGTAATATGTATACCGTAAAACCCCGTCTACAAGGATATACCCAAGAAACGCCCTCAATAAATTTGGTTGCTTGTTGTATTTGGAGTTTGAGCAAATATATACTGGCACTGGGTGGCTATGCATTCCATCTAAGTATGTTGTAACACCAATCAATTGTATTGACATAATAACGACTGTTTCGTATATCAGGATCGTATAGCTCAATTGATAGAGCGTCAGACTTTGGAACTGAAGACATGCTGAAGAGAGCATGGTCCGGGCACCGGTTCCGTTTTTTCATTCTCGTTTAATTTTAACTTTTTGACATGTTCTTTTTTTCTTTCTTCAAATTTTCCTTTCTACTTTTAATTTTAGGTGCGTTTTTTTTTGTTGTTGTTTTTTTAGTTTTTTTATAGTTTTTTTAGTAATTTTGTGGTTTTATAGAAAAAGCATTTATTCTAAATAATAGCGAAACCCACGGTTAGACAGATGTGTTGTAACTACTTGTCTGTCCTCGTCTTTGCAATAAAAACCTATGTTGCACCTTTGTGCCATCCCAATTCTTGAGGTAGGGTGCGTTTTTGGCTTAAGCACGATTTTGTTTCTACTTGAAATGAAATCAAAATAAATATTGTTCTGTTGCCACAATTGCAGTTTTTTCAATAAAAAAAAATAGATGAGGAATAATAATTATTCAAAATAGATGAGGAATAATAATTATTCCATATTTGAATCTATTGTCCCATCAAGAATAGAGTGTCTTCAAAAACTTCAATCAATTCATCTGACAAAGGAAACTATTCTGGTCATTCAATTTTGTTTCGCTTGCACCTGTTATATCACAGGCGTTGGTAGAGAAGGCACACTTCTCTTGTCTTCACCGAAGTAGTGATGTAAACACTAACATGATTAATTACCATAGCTAGCAATGGACATACACTATTTTTGTTCCACTTGAACCCATACTATAGGCTATTCGCTGTCGATGTGACGTAATTAATCGGATTAACTACCATAGCAATTGATGAATACAATTTCGAATATATAGCCCTGCACTTCATCGTTCACGTGGCACCTATGCATTAAACCATAGTTGTCAAAGAAATGCTAATCACTCGCCATGTAAGATTAGTATTTATGAAAAGAGTGGTATTCAATCTATGTTTGGTGACATACGCGGGTGATTAGTGCAATCTGCTTGATGGTAGTTATTGCGATTATTACGTCACTTCGACAGCGAATTGTAGTATAGACGAATCCAATAAGCCAAGTGATGGTCAGAATTTGTTCGGCCATTATACGCTGGTGAAGTTGCGTAATTAATCGGATTAATTACCATAGCAATAGGTGAAAACAATTTTGAACATATCGCGCTGCGCTACAAGCAGGTTACACTCATCACCTGTACTGTGTATGTCTGCAATCATAGATTGAATACAATACTGGTCTTTTCAAAGATCTTACAGGTGCAGCATGATATGGTTCAATGAAGAGGTACCGCCTGAACGTATCAGTGTATAACGCGGTATAGACGAATCCAAGTAGCCAAGTCATGGTCAGGATTTGGTCGGACATCTTTGGGTAGCCGCTAGCACCAACCTGGTGCTTTGAGCGTCAATTGTGCAAATAAAAGCCGCCTAACACCTAGAGAAGATGCAAGGACGAGGAGGGTTAATAGAATAATAGCTAATAATATATATAATGGAGATAATTCCGCAGGTAATCCCGTCGCATCTATTCATACATATAGCCCTTTTGTTCGTACATCAATGCATAGATACCGCGTGTATTAATCCGATTATTATGTCACTTCAACGGCGAATAGACCATGCTGTGTGTTTTGTCGAAGGAAACTGTATTGTGTTATTCTTTTGTCTGCCTGTGTTTTCGCGGAAGGTGTAAAACGGGTGATGGAATGCAGTTTAAAATTTCCGCCAAGGCCGAATCATTTCACATTTTGAGTGCATTGTAGCCGACGGCTACCCAACTAAAGGCTGCTAGTCAGGTGTAGGAATGCGTGTATTTGGATTCGTCTATATTCAAAAATTGTTTTCACCTATTGCTATGGTAGTTAATCCGATTATTATACGTAACTTCGCCAGCGTATTGGAATAAAACAGGAGGATGTGAGTTCATAAGGGCAATGTCGGGGATAGGTCACAATCGATGTGGAGAGATGAGAGGTCCGACCAACAGCCATAGCGATTCAACTAATTCCAGCGGACGGTCTGTGGCTAGTAAGGAATCGTCTAAATTTGACCACATGCGCAGATCTGTCTCGTCAGGAAGATATTTAATATCCCGAATTTATAATAGGCCTATGCCTACCAGTTCCATCGTATAACCGATCTGCTAGAGAATATTTGTTACCATGTTTAATAAATTCGTATTTATCGTATAATAAAATGTAGCCAAATGTATATTATGTGTCACACGGTTTTCTGCTGAACCACTAGCAGGCTATGTTACCACATCTATGACAATGACAAAGGTGAATTTTGATGATTTTTACGATCGTCCGGATGAGCAAATCACTGAATGGGTCTTTAGTTCCTCCTCTCCTTATCCTGCCAATATTATATGAATCAAAGAAAAATAAAGAAAAAATAAAATTAAACAAGAAAAAAGACAAAGAAAAGAAACAATAAAAGAAAAACAATAGAATAAATTAAACTAAATATGAAAAAAAATGATCACGAAAGGAGTCTTTAGAAAATGCAAGAAAATATAAATGAAAAGTTTGAACAATATTTTGTTTATAAAAGTTTGTGTGACCGTGATGAGGCTCGAACTCACCATCTTCCGATCTAAAGAACCAAAGTCTTATGCCTTGCCAAGTGAGCTATGCTCGTGAGATGCGAAATAAAGATAAAATAATACATTGTATACCTGCTTGTGTCGGTAAATGATTTGCTCAAATTCCATAATGATATAATATTGTGGAGGGCGCTAGCGTGAAATATGCTATCATCACAGTCGCTTCTATTCCTTATAGACGGGTTTCTACGGTATTGCATATGATAGTGCTAACAACAGCTATTATCTATTCCAGCTCCAGTGACACCTCATTTATTTCCCTGGACTTTCGGATGAATTGAAATAGGTATTGGTATATTAGGTATTTGGCAATAGCTGCTACGTGTCATAAGTGTGCAATATATCTATAGAGCAGCTATTGCAGATAGGTCACCTCGCACTAGTCAACCGCCAACTTGCCTTAGTCAATCCATTAAGTCCATGTTTTGAGGAAGTATACACCGCGGATTTTGCATGTGCTCTAACTCCCAATACCGAGGAAATGTTGATTATGCGACCCCAGCCTGAAAAGTATATCAAATTAAGGTTATGGTACGTAATATCATGATTTTCATCAATACCTACCTCTCTTCTTCCTTTTCTTGCAAATTTAAAAAGTATGATTACATACATATGTTTATCATCTCATTGACTCAAATTATAAAATATTTCTACCTATAAAGTGCTTTTAAACCATCTTAGTATCTCATTTTTGCCCTATATACTTTTTTGGTTACCTGTTTTTATGGGGTTATTCGCTGTAACAGTTACGTAAGGCTACCATAGCAATAAATGAATACAATTTTTGACTATATCGCCCTGCACTGCAACGTTCACGCAGTACCTATCCATTGAACCCACTGACCTCTATACATGGATAGCGAGCGGCGACCGAAAAAGTGAAACCACTTGACCGCCATATTTGTGAGAGCCAAAAAAAATCAACCTTTATAATAACCCGACATTTAAACGTTTTCTGTTAAACGTTGTGTGTTTGCCGGGAAGTTTATTGCAGAGGTAGTAAAGGTCCTAAAAATCGAATGTGGTATACCTAAATTGGTGAGTCCATTTGAATTCAACCCGCCCTATGTTGGAGATTAAGGTTATGTCTTCCATGCTTTGCTACCTACCCCTTTTCTTCATAGCTGGTATAAAGTGTTTTATAAGCACGAATGGCGAGGTCAAATTTATTGTCAGAACAGATTCCCACTTTTGAAGTGGCACATCTTCCACAAGATTGTGGTGACCATCACCTAAAATAAAGGACACACATGAAGATATTGTTTATATGAGATTTGTGAAATGTTATAATTGCAGCGAGACAGTCTATTTTTTATACGCAGCTTTTTTTTTTTATTCTAAGCTTTGATTTGAGACCGGTTTTATCCAACGTTTCGTCAGCGTTTGTGACCATCGCATCAATAGTCTGTTGCAGTGGTTTTCTTTTCGTTCAGTCGTCGCGATAAGAATAAAGCCTCGACTTGGGCAAAAAAGCGCGTACGACATGCTTCTGTGAGATTTTGGCCCGAAATTATGCTCCAGGAGCAGATGCTCCAGGATCAGCTAATCCAGGGGAATGCTCATGGAGCATGAATAATCTGGAGTAATATTCTACGTCCAACACTATGTACACTGCTCCAGGAGCATATTTGTTATATACTCCTGGAGCATTGTGCATTCACAATATGCGCCTGGAGCATGTGTTATATGCTCCTGGAGAATTGTGCATTCAAAACATGCTCCTGGAGCATGTTGGACTTGGAATATTACTCCAGATTATTCATGCTCCATGCTCCCGGAGCAGCTGCTCCTGGAGCATAACTTAGGGCCAAAATCTCACAGAAGCGTACGACATAGTCTGTGTCACGCCCGGTGCTGCGTGCAAAAGCACATACTTATGCAAAATATGATGTTTTGCATATGCAAAACTACATACTTTATGAAAGTATGTACTTTTGCATATGCAAAAACACATACTTACGTTAAAACATGGAGTTTTGCATAAGCAAAACATCATACTTTGCGGTAAGTAGGAGCTAGTAGGGGCTATACAAAATAGATGTTTTGTCTAGAAACACGTGTTGGGGCATACGGGCTGGCTATATGGAATCAGGGCGCATACTACCAAAGCGGGAGCACACCACTGAATAATGTGCCGTACCATTCATTCCACGGAGCTTTTTGAGGTAGCTGGAGGTATTTGGTATTTTAACAGTCTCATCTCTCGCTTATACCTCATCCAAACTGAGATTTGGCTATCATACTTAGCCCATTTACTTCCAATTTTACTAATTATATTTAGTACACTGTGTGAAAGAAATACGGGTAAAAAACTACGGGCAACAACGTGGGTTGGGGGGGGCATAAATCACCGTAATGATGTACAATAGGCCTAAAACATTTCTTTTATACGTTTATTATTATATATGCCTATATAGACCTACCAAGTTGCATATGCAAAGCACATACTTTTGGGGAAATATTTTACTTTGCATAGGCCTAATCATGCAAAATGACATATTTTGCAAACGTATGAAAGTTGGCATAATTAGTAAATTGGGGGTAACTGAGTGGTATGGTGCATAGCCACCACCGGAAATGTAATTTTTAATTTTAATAATGTATTAGTATATTCTATATTAACAAACGTATAATAAGTTGCATAAGCAACACACTTTTGGAAAATGTAATTTTGCATAACCATGCAAAATGATATATTTATGTATGTTTAATATTAATACTTTATATATGTGGTTTTGGCAAAACAAAACACCAAAATATATGTACTGTAAGACATTAGGTCTTTATAGTATATACTAAGTTGCATAAGCAAAAGCACACACTTTTGGAAAAGTATGTAATTTTGTATAACCATGCGAAATGACATACTTTGCCAAAGTATATGGTTTGGGCAATAAACGGGGGGTGCATAAACCACCACCAGAAATGTAATGTATTATAAGACATTATGTCTTATATACCTTTATTATTATAGTATATGAGTTGCATATTAAAGCAAAAGCACACATTTTTGGAAAAGTATTTAATTTTGTATAACCATGCAAAATGATTTTGCAAAAGTATGTAAAAAAAAAAAAAACGGGGAGGGGGTGCATAAACCACCACCAGAAATATAATGATACTATAAGACCTTAGGTCTTACATATACGTTTATTAATATAGTATAGGCTTGCGTATGTTGAATCAACAAAAGCACACACGTTTGGAAAAGCATATTTTGTATAACCATGCAAAATAATATATTTTGCAAAAGTATGCGGTTTTGGCAAAAACGGATGGGGGTGCATAAATCGCCACCATCAGAATTATAATGTACTATAAGACATTAGGTCTTATATGTTTATTAATATAGTATAGACCTATACTAAGTTGCATAAGCAAAAGCACACA
The DNA here is from genome assembly GCF_039555335.1 of Amphiura filiformis. Taxonomy (NCBI): domain Eukaryota; kingdom Metazoa; phylum Echinodermata; class Ophiuroidea; order Amphilepidida; family Amphiuridae; genus Amphiura; species Amphiura filiformis. Next base: position 8,397,863 of record NC_092640.1, on the reverse strand, counting down.
CTTTTGGAAAAGTATGTAATTTTGCATAACCATGCAAAATTACATAGCCTATTTGGCAAAAGTATGTGGTTTTAGCCGAAAGGGGGGGGGGGGGGTGAATAAACCACCACCAGAAATATAATGTACTATAAGACATTATGTCTTATACGTTTATTAATATAGTATAGGCTAGTTGCATAAGCAAATGTACACACTTTTAGAAAAGTATGTAATTTTGCATAAGCATGCAAAACAGGGGGGGGGGGCTGTGCATAAATCACCACCACCAGAAATATTATGTACTATAAGACATTAGGTCTCATACGTTTCTCTATATAATATATACTAAGTTGCATAAGCAAAAGCACACAATTTTGGAAAAGTATGTAATTTTGCATAGGCTTAACTATGCAAAATGACACACTTTGCAAAAGTATGTGCTTTTGGCGAAAAAAGGGGGGGGGGGTGCATAAACCACCGCCAGGAATATAATGTACTATAATATATGTTATAGTATATGTCATGTAGGCTAATAAGGCTTGTTATGTCTCAAAGTCCACGACAGTTTCAAAAACGAATGCGAAATTAGGTGTTTTTTAAGATATTTTTTTTTTAATTTTCGATTGCTCAAAAGTACACAACATAAAATTGTGCTTGATTTACACAATTGAAGTACAATATAATATTCATTGTTTTTTTGCCTAAACAATGCGAGTATTGAATCAAGTAACTCTTCTTCCAAATTTGTCAGAATTTCATGATTTTACGGCAAAAAAATTTTTACAGCAAAAAATGAATTTGCCGTTTCTTAGCCTAAACAAACACCAAATAAGTCTGTGAGCTAATCATGTAGTTGGACTTCTCACAAATTATGTGCATTTTTTCCACTTGACAAGAAGAACAGTGTTCAAATAACCATAACCAGGAACTGGTATGCTCTGCTGTAGTGTTACTCATTGAATCACACAAGTAAACAATTCACAAATAACATTATGTTTTGATAACCTTTATTTCCCAAATCACTGTTGACAACAATGTGACAAAAAAATGCAGGTAATACTTTGTTTCACCTTGTATTTGGTAATGAAGTGCCGTCCGTTTGTTGTGTGTTTATGAAGCGCCCTTGTACATACAGGTAACACAACTTTTAAAAGTTTCCCCTCATCAATGTTTTTCAAGCGATTATGTAATTTTATGGCATGTTGGGCATCTTCAGTGTTAAATATGCAATGATGCTTCCCATGTTTCAGAGCAATTGAACAAAATTTGAAATGAAAAGTCGCAATGGCATGATATCAGAAGGACATTCTTCGTATTCAGAATGCAATTCGATTTGTTTGCTGTGCTCTCATGCCACACACAAAATACTGTACAAACGCTCATACCAGTCCAGAGCCCTTAAAAAGAGCTTTACTGTAACTTTTAAAACATGATATAAAAACTGGGAAAATCTGTTCCAACTGAATCAAAGGATGTATCCAAAAGGATACAACAGTGTCACATTTACCCACTAGCAATGGATGAAATTAAAAACAGGGGAAATATGACAACATCAATGGGGGAGTAACAGTAACACTAAACATATAAACAAAGTTTAAAATCCGATGTTTTTAAAAAACATTTTTTTTCTTTTTCAAGGGATTAAATAAGAGACCTGCTCTCAATATAGTGGAGACCAGCTCTCTTAAAACATGGTCAAACTTTGTTCAACTACTCATAGTAACTTAAAATAGCTTGAATGGATTTCCTTAAAACACTGAAGATGCACAACCTGTTTTTTATATGTTATGCTTTTTCTGTTTTTAAATCGGCTAAAACTACATTAATTTATTCAAACATTTATCAGGGGAAACTTAGAAGTTGTATTATCTATATGTATGAATAATGTTTATACACTCTGTAGATTTGGGACAGCAGGTGCGATTCAACAGCAACGTGAGTCAAATATTGTTACCGAGTCGTCAAGGCCAAACACACCTTTCACCCAAATTCACTTCAGAATGCAGTCAATGCACAAGAAAAAAATGTTTGAAAAGTTAACAGTATTTGAATAAATAAAAGTAAAATATGATTTATAATGTTCTGATACATAAAAATAAATAAATGCCCAGTTCTATTAGCAAATTACATATTCACTCTTTCACAAAATACGATGTAATCTGGAAATTCCCAAGCCTAATTTTAAACATTAACCTTTCACTTCCTGGGGAATTTCCAAAATGATGTTATATCTACTTTACACTAGGGAATTGTGAGTACATAAATATTCCTGAGTTTGTTTACTGTGATTACACGGTAAAGGGAATTCCCAACTTTCATGCAGTAGCTTTAAATTGTAAACAAAGACAAATTTTCAAATTGAATTACTCAGGGCTACTGTAATAATGTTCTCAAGCAGAAGCAGATGTGTCTAAATGTTTAAAAACCTATGCCTTATGATAATGTGACATGTGGTCTCAACAATTTGGTTATTTTGATACACATTTTGATCAAACTGGGTAACAATGTGTGACCTACAATCCCGGAAAAAAATGTGTTCGAACACCCACTGTAATTCCCATGTTCTTCTTAGTATAGTGTGCACACTATGTCCACTGGAAACTAAGGATTATACATGTAGTAGTGTTTTCTCAATGTTCATCTTAAGCATACTCCCTCCCCTTTCCCCACCAAACAATGTTGGGAGAAGATATGGTGAAGATGCGCATAATGGCGCATATTGGGCATGCTAATATTGTACAGGGGTGGAAGGGGGGACCATTTCCAATAAGGCCTTAAAAGTGTTCAAACTATTTTTTCTAAGATTGTAGTTCTTTTTACATGATAATCAGAAAGAGCAGAAGGACACAGCTGAAGTAATTTGCTGAATAGTACAATAAAGTATTACTTGACTTGACTGGACTTGACTTGGCTAATCATTCACAAAATCTAATCATTCACAATATAATTATAGTTTACATTATTTGCCAAATATAGTTTCCATATGTTTTAATAACATGCTTCTCATTCTAATAAGGTAGGGATTTGACTTGAATTTTTAGCCATGCTGTCAGCTTTACAATGAGTTCTGGTAACACTGGTAATATGAAATGACCAGTCACTGACATTTCCTTCAAAACAAATCCATGTAAATGTGCTGGTCTTAAAAGCCTTGCATTTTTAAATAGATATAGTGTATATATTATTTTGTTCATCATATTTATGCAGCTTGTATCATTCATTTGTATACACATCTGTGGATGTTGACAATTGAGAAAGTTTTCCCGCTGCTAAACATGAATGATTGTGTCGCTGTTGTCACTTGTTCCCTTGTAGCATATGAGGGCATCAAATGATTCTATGGATAAAAAGAGTCAGAGAAAGAGAAGATAATAAGAAATACATACATTTGTACAATTGACTGTGGATACTCATGAATGTGTTATTAGCATTTTGGAACAGTAAATTCTATAATTAATGGAACTTAATTTAATGTCCTGATCTACTCGTACTGTTAGCCACACTCCAGCAATAGTGAAATTCCTTTCTTTTGTTTGAATAAACATAGTTCAAAAGCATTTGGGACCAGGTTGCTTTTGTATTACATTAATTTGAAAATGGCACATGGACACTTAAAATGACATGCATAAGAATATTTGTCTTGTGTATCTGGATAATATTGTTTCCAGAATTGGTAAGTGGAATAAGATTTATATAGACAAAGCAACTTCAAATAGTGCAATAGGGGAGACCGAGGAGTCTTTGCCCTTTTTCCGACTAGTATCTATGTCAATTTTAAGGTTAGAAGGGACCTGACTGACCTATATGAGAGCCATGTGTCTTGGCTACATACAAACCCAATCTCAGGACTGCAAGCCTTACAATACTAACAGAGTAAAGCAGACAAACAAATTTAGGGAGCGGGGCAGGATGGCCCATATGGTAGGGTCAGTTCGCCCTAAAAAGTTAAAAATAACAAACATTTAGTTATTTACTTCCGAGGAAGAACAGGGTAAAGGCAGTTTGACCAATCTATGATGTACGGTTATGGAGTTATGGGCAAAAGAGTAAAATTGGGACGTCATAGGTCCAATTTTCCCCCGATGGGGGCTAAAATGGAACTTGCTCTGATTTTGATGAAACTAGTCTCAAATTATTTGTATTGTTGCAAGAAATGGTTTTAACGATCTTGGGATTAATAGGGGCTGTCAGCCAATTTCGCCATCTTGTGGATACAAATCTGTGTGTTCATGCGTTAGACACTACGTGCAGGTCGCAGCTTGCCACGCATCGATGGTGCGTTTAGCTGTTCACTTATGGAGATCGAACTACCATCGCAGCGTCAGCGTGCACCCACAAGATAGCAGCATACAACATCACACTGATTATCTCTATTTTATAAGCAAAAACTCAATATGAACTGTGAAAAGGGCTAGTGTAGGTTCATGGCTAAAGCCCCAAGAAGTTAGAGAATTAACTGAAATTGCAGGGCAAAAATGCAACCTGTAATTATATAAATGTATACAAATAAGCCTGAGGGGGGGGGGGGGTCCAGGGAGGCATTTACTTTAAAAGACCTTCAGCCAAAAATATTCCAATTATATGAAAATATAGGGATTATAGGGCTTTTAAAAACTTTCTAAGGAAATAGAAAAATCTTAAAAATATAGGAAATAGATGGCCGCTTGCAGCCCTGCTCATAGAGCTACATGATACACATTACCTGACTCAAGCACCTGTAAAATGTACAACATTGTCTGATTGCAGCTCTTGTAGGGTTCAGCAGAGAGAACAGGAAAGCATTTTTGCAACTGTTACAGCACTCTTGTTGTATTAAATCTCGTTTCACATTCAGCTCTCTCCGGCTACTTTCAACATGCAAAATCTGGAAAAGAAAAAATATAGGTTGAAGAAGAACTTCTCATAACAATATATTTATGTTACCATCCACAGTTTTTAGTCTTTCCTACAATGTTTTTTGCCTATACATGCATGTTTGATTTTATCTCTAAGCAGCAGCGAACTGTTTGATTAGCCTATCAGACAGGAAAATATTAATGAGCTAATTTGCATAATTATTTTGCCTACATTTTCATTAATCCACTCTGCAGCTTAATCGCAAAGACCAATCAACTCCAACCTTGGTATAGTGATTGGATATGGTGACCTGATGTGTTGTATTTTTGTGTCATTTTATTTGCATATTTATGAATATAAATGAGCTTATTTGCAAATTTTACCTACATTTTCATTATTCCACTCTGCAGATTAAACACAATCACCGATCACCTTCAAACTTGGTATTGTAATGGTGGCCTGACGTGCAGTATAGTTTTGTGCCATGTTATTTGCATATCATTATGAATATTTATGTCCTTATTTGCATATTAGTATTTAAAAACCTTTGTTATAATTTACAAATGTATTTGCATTTGCATATACATGTATGCAAAACCACATACTTCAAAAAAGAATGTATTTTTTTTTGCAAAACCATGTGGTTTTGCATGCAGTACTGATCTCCCTCTCTTAACTTTGTATTGCATTTTTATATGAAAATGGAAATGGTCGTGTGTAATGAAATGGTGTTCCTTTGTGCAGTAAATTTCAAGGATCGAGCATCATATTGCATTGAAACACTCCTAATTTACTAAATATAGACCCTATCATAGTAAATGTATATATTTTCTGAAAGGAAAATGTCCAGTCTGTCCAAATATGGCATTTAAATGTCAGTAGGGGCAAGTCTGTGCAAATCCTTGTATGCATGAAAATGATGTCAACAAGAAGCACCGCCTCAAAAACATGTAACATCTAAACCACAGCACATATAAAAAACCCAACCTTATCAGTGCAAAGTAGAGGCAATGGCCCACCTAAATATATACTTTGAAAAGGTTGCCACTAGTTGATGAACTGTTATGATGTACACGGAATGACATATTACAAAATTTTCAGTCAAAATATTTGTGGAAAATACAGGAATACTGCTTGGACTGCTTAAGACTTGGCCTTTTTTGGAAAGAGTAGACTTCTTTCTTCAAGAAAATGTATAATTTTGCTATAATATCATATGGTCTATAGTTTGTAAATTATGAATGTTTCAATGTATGATGGTGCGCGATATGTGTCCCAGGAACCAGGGAGGTGAGACTGATGGAACATCTATTGAATTATTTACGTAACATTGTATAGAAGGTACACACCAAGCTATTGTGCTAACAATGTAGTCAGCCGCACAGCATGCCTTTTCAGTGGATCAGGTATACCGCTTCTATTTCAGTTTGTTTATTTACAGGTTTATATTATTATTGACAAAAATTGTTTTTTTCTCGATTAATTTTCACATGTATGTCGCTTTATTTATTCAAGAAAATGTGACGGTAGTTAACATCAAATTTATAGTCCATAAATTGCACAAAATCAACCCAAAATAATCATATTCGGCCATATGCTTACAGAATTAAAATATTGGCAGTCATTTACATTTAAACCGCCAATTATTGCTATTAATATGCGCATTTGACACATAAATTACATTGTCAAATTAATCTCACATCTGTATGCGAGCCCAGGCCACCCCAAAATTGCTGTTGAATGTTCTTGACTCTTGAGTCGGGTATTATATTTCCATTTTGCGTAAAATAAATTTCATTTCATTTAATTTTCTGTTTTGTCACTGCTATGAAAGTATGTATACATCCGGTCATCGTATCGTGCAGACGTGTTTTCAATGAGCTCCGACAACATACAGGCCTAATAATTATTTAATTAATTATTATTCGGAATATATTTTCCTGTATATTTTGCTTCGCTACTATTATTCCACATTGGATATTTATTGTATTTTATTTCATCCTCTTTCTTGGATTCTACTGGACTTATTCTCCTGAGTCGTTTTTTGGAACTTCATCATGCGTCAATGTTATGACTGCAAGAAAACCAAGAAGGATGTTGGTAGCCGTCAATGTGACTACTATTTATGTAATGACTGTGAAGCAATAAGGCAAGGAGCAAAACCAAAGGTAATGGCAACATCTACAAGTAAACAACAAGTTAAGCAGGGTAACCAGTTAACTATCAGCAAAGCTACATCAGCAGTTCTAGCGGAAAATATGGAAGCTATCAACAAAATGAACCTCAAGGACCTTAATGGTGTGAACACAAATGTCATGATGCCCATTATCAGGGCAACACTTTCATCAATTTTGCCAGAGAGTGCAGATCGCACAGAAATAGCCAACCAAATAATTGACATATGCCAGAAACTGAAAGCTCATGTGCATACAAGAAAAAGCAGGCTGGAAGCAACTGAACAGTTGTCGTTATCGCAGAGCATTCTCAGCATTAGCACGCCGTTAAGACCCGCTCCAGTACCTCAGGGATCACCAACTTTAACAACTCCAACTCCAATCCCTATGACCGCGAGGACTTTAACAACTGCAACTCCAACTCCAATCCCTATGACCGCGAGTAGAATTTCGTGTGTGCCAACATGTCATCACCAACACTTGGAGACACGCGTCAAATCTTTGGAGTGCTCTATTTGCCAGGAACTTTACCATCGAGAATGTGTAGGGCTTAAACCCTCGTCGAGACCGTCCATGTGGATATGTCCCTCATGTAAACTTATCCCACAAGTGATCAAAGAGTTAACTGAACGTCAGAGTGCGCAAGAAAAGGTAATATCGAACTTAAGAAATGAGAACTCGACCCTAGCGAAACTTGTACACGAACAGAGTACATTGATCTCAGAACTCTCTGAAGCAGCGAGAATACCATCTGATACAACATCATGCGATGTTTCTAGTAACGACACGCAGGAATCTGTCGATTCAGATGATACATATGTGGAATCTGACTCTGGCTTTGAACATGTTGAAAATTCGGATCATAATACGCTCATTATTGGTGATTCAATGATTAGAGATTTAAACGAAAGGGGTCTCATCAAGACTAAGGTAAAGTGTATCCGCGGTGGCCATGTCTCAGATGTAAAGAAGGAACTAAAGGACGTGGATATAAGCAGTTTTGATACTGTATTTGTGCACGTTGGAACTAACAATTGTTCATCAGATCATGAGATGCAAGAAGGAATACGTGAATACAAGGAACTCTTAAATGATTTACATGTTTGTGCCCCGACCACCAAGAAAGTCATCTCATCAGTGTGTCCTCGCGCGGACAAGAAGGTAAAGCAAGAGCGAGTCAAGAAATTGAATACGGAAATGAGGAAATACGCCGCTGAGAACAACACAGAATTTGTGGATCATGATAGCACTTTCATCGCTAATGGAAAGGTAAATCGCAAACTACTCGGTAAAAAAGGACTACACCTTACTAAAGACGGAACACGCCAACTTCTTGGTAACCTCAACAAGGCCCATACCTTATTCTACACGCGATCGCGCGGAAAAGCCACAAGCAACGTAAGAAGTAGGCCCAACGAGAACGTGCACGTAAGTAGGCCGAATCGCGAACGCCATTCAACTCACCGCCGGGTTCATCAGCATGATCATAATCGCGGACAATTTAGAAACTCGAATCGCAGAACGGACTCTAGACCTTATAGTGGATGCTTCAACTGTGGAGGCCTAAACCATAATCGCGGTAACTGTAGGTATACTGATCCAGTTGAGTGTTACTCCTGTGGAGATTATGGACATTTATCATATTTTTGTGCCAACCGCTAGAAAAATGGCCATGTCACGCGTGCCGATAAACTGGTTACGGACATCGGCAAAACGGACTCAATGGACTATTTTTGCTCTTATAATATGTTTAATATCTTAAATGATGAGTTACAAGTAAATGATAATGAGACGCCAATGGTAACTGATAAGGGCCCTAGTGGCAAGGAAGGTAAATTGCATAATGATTCTAAATCTAATGTGTTTGACAAATGTATTAAGCATGTTAAAAAGGTTGTAGGTCCTTGTAAGCAAAGGTACGTTAACATGGTTAAGAACAACACGTGCAATAATGTTAGTATTATATCAAATCATGATAGTAAAAGTAGTAATATAAATTGCAACGAGGTTATTAAAGATATGAATAGCGTTGATCGTGGTAACAAAAATGCTCGTGCAGAAAACAAGTGCCACAGAAGGCATAGAAGAGGTAAGAATAACAAAACAAGAAATGGTAAAGTAAAAGTTGATTTAAAGCTTGCTTTTAACAATGTAAATAGAGTCAATTCCAGTTTGTATGAAATTCCGAAATTCTTAAAGGACAACCAGGTTGACATTTTTGGTATTGCAGAAACATTCTTGAAGAACGATGATAAAGTCAATATTGAAGGGTATAAATGGTTCAGTAAGAATAGACAAATCAAGGGTGGAGGTGGTATCGGCTTGTTGTTCGCTGATCATATTGAGATTGTAAATGATGATGTATTTGATACAAATTCTGATGATTTTGAACGTATGTGGGTGAAACTTAAAGTTGGTACCAATTCATTCATGTATGTAGCTTGTGCTTATTTTCCAGGAGAAGGAAAAGATTCAAATTTAACCGAAGAATTGTACAATCAACTGCTTTCCGAGATTATAAAAATTCAAGAGTCTAATGAAATTGAAGACCCCATATAGTTGTAATGGGGATTTCAACGCCAGAATTGGGAGTAACATTCCTTTTGGTGACCCGATACTTAATAGTAATGGTAAGAAACTAATTAATTTTAGGGATGACTCTGATTTAACAATTGTAAATTGCACCCGTAAATGTATCGGGAAAATAACATGGTTTCGTCATCCTCATTCTTCCACAATTGACTACTTTTTAGTCTCAGATAGTACTTATCATTGTATTAAAGAAATGATCGTGGATGAAGATCGTAAATTTAATATTGGTAGTGACCACAACATATTATTCCTGAATATGACATTTTGTATTAAGCCAATTAAGAATAAGACACACAACAAAAGAATTGTTTGGGATATCAAAAAGATCAGGACTTTTCAGAGTATGGGAACCAAATTAAGACACATTTTAATGATTGGCGCGCTGATTCTTTTAAGGATCCTGATTCTCTATGGGGAAGCTGGAAAGATAAGCTCCTCTTAATAGCTAATAATACAATTGGTGTGAAAACGCATAATGGTAAGCAGAAACAATGGTGGGACAAGACAATTGATAATGCCATTAAGGACAGGAAGCGTAGTTGTCAAGCTCACCGCAGGTGGCCTCTTCAGGTTCTGATGATAGAGATCAAGGGGATGCGCTTTGGAAAGAGTATATTGATAAAAAGACAAGGGCTAAACAGCTTATTCAGAATCGAATAACTCAAATGAGAATCGATCGCAGTATCAAGATTTCAAAAGAAGGGGGCCCGTCAAGTAGGGATTTTTGGAAAAACTTGCGCGGGCCAAAAACTAAAAGCAATAATATTTATGCTTTGAAAGTTCCGACTTCTGGTAATGTCACAAATGACCGTAAAGTAATGAATCAAACCGTGCTTCAATATTTCCATTCTTTGGGTAAAATGAATAAATGTTTGCATCAAGAGGAGTTCACAAATGATATGAAATGTAATGCTACTTATCTTAAGAATCTTAACAATGATAGTAACGATGAAGTTGGTAATGAAACACTCTATAATATTGAAATAGAACTTGAGGATGTCATTGAATCCATTAGTGAAGCAAGAAATAATAAGTCGCCTGGTTTAGATTCGATTCCTAATGAACTTATTAAGAATGGTGGGGATTACCTAGCAAAATCTCTTCACATGTTATTTAAAAGGTTAGTCATATTAAAAAGCGTTCCAAAAGAATGGAACAAGGGCATCATTATACCAATTTTTAAGAAAGGCGACAAGAAAGATCTTAGTAACTATAGAGGTATTACTTTAACATCATGTGTGTCAAAGATCTTTAATCGCATTGTATCCAAAGCCATTTCCACTTTTCTAGAAGATCATAACGTTCTTTCAGAAATTCAGGGCGGGTTCAGGAAGGATCATAGGTGTGAGGAACACGTCTTCACACTAAAGAGTATTGCTGCGATGAGATTGGCTGAAAACAAGTCAACCTTCCTGGCCTTCCTTGATTTCCGGAAGGCGTTCGATACGGTATGGAGAGATGGTCTCCTCTCCATCGCTTGGAAATTAGGAATAAGAGGTAGTATATGGAAACTCATCGATAGTATGTATACTGATGTTCAGGCCAAGGTAACTTTTGGGGATATTGATACAGACTTTTTAACATAGAAGACGGCGTGAAACAGGGCTGTGTGCTTTCCCCAATTTTATTTTGCGCCTACATAAATGAGTTTGCTAAAATGTTAAAGGATTGTAATTTAGGTGTGCGTATCTGCGATGTAGAAATAGGGTGTTTGTTCTGGGCAGATGATATTGTCTTAATTGCTAATGATGCAAATGAACTTCAAAATATGCTTGACGTCGCCTCGTCTTTTTCGCGCACCTGGCGGCTTGGTTTTAATTATGACAAATCGAATGTTATGATCATAGGTAAAGAATCCAATAGGCAGGGGAAAAACATGCTCTGGAAATTAGGAGAAAGCACCATCTCTACTTGTGATTCATATAAATATCTTGGTGTCCACATAAACAACAATTTGTCCGATCACACACATGTTTCGGAAGTTATTAAAAGGGTAATAGAATTATTGGGTATATTAAGTCAATCCTTGATGGTCAAGATGATTTCAATAGAGTTTATTATGGGGATATTCTATGGCGCTCTCTAGCCCTTCCGTGTATTAATTATGCTAGCGCGGTGTGGATTTGCAATGTAGCGGATACCAAAAGTATTGAAAATCTGCAAACTCAAATGGCGCGATCCATCCTGAAGGCTTCTCGTAATACCCCTATCGCTGCTCTTTATGGGGACTTGGGCTGGGAGTCAATTGCTACTATTCAAGATCGCATCAAGGTAAATTTCTATGCGCGCCTTAATTGTATGGACATGCATCGATGGCCCAAATTACTGTTCAATGCATTATTAAGTCTTGACTGTAATATCGATCAAATTAGATTTAAATGGCTGTCTTCTGTCCGATCCGCTCTTAATAAATGCGATTTAGACTATATTTTTGGGTACGATTCAACAGCAAATCCACGCTGGGCAAAAACGTTTTTAAGGAAGCCAACAAACAAATGTACGAGAGTAATTGGTATGATAACGCCAAAGCTAAATCTTCTCTTAATGACTATGTTTTGTATAAGAAAGAACTTAGAATGGAGAAGTATCTTTTGGAAAAAACCGATTTCCACGGAGCAAGTTTCAAATTTAAGGCACGGTCTAACACTCTTCCCTTAATGGTAGAATTCATTCCTGGACTGTAGGCATGGACGAAAATTGTCCGTTGTGCAAAATGGTACAGAAGATCTTCGCCATTTCCTCTTTACATGCACCGCCCTGAATGATATACGTACTGAAGAATTCTCCGAGCTAGAGCGTAATCTTTCGGACCAGAATTTAGAGATGTTCTGGCATTTTTTTTATGGCGGGGACTTGGATGTAAACTGTGCCTTATGTTGGGAACCCCTGGGACTGTGAGAATGAAGAAGTCAACAATTGTTTTGATGTGTCTTGCAAAAGTTATTTAAAACGTGCATGGTCTTTGAGATCCTCTGTCTTGAAGAATATTTAATGTCCATTAATTGTCATGTCATGCCAGTATGTAATTTAATTTTATATTTTCATTTTCTACATTTTGTTTTATTTCCTGCTAACGACCCATTTCAAACCAACTTGGGTTAAGACAGACAGTTTCTTTTGCTTTCGTATTAATGCCACAATTTTACATGTACATATTCATTTGTCTTTTAATTTGTTTCTTGTATTATAATGTTGTTTTTGAACGCACCGCTGGTTAGGCGTGTGCCACTGATACAAAAGTGTATGTTCCAATAAATAAATAAAAATAAATAAATAAATAAATAAATATGTATTTTTGCATGTATACCCGGTACATGTATGTACAAATTGCATAAATGGCTACAGGAGACTGACTACATAGGGAAAATTATTTTGCAAAAGTATGTACTTTTGCATACATGCATGTATGCAAAACTACATACTTTTGGAAAAGTAACGGGTATGTAAACCGTAAACAAAATTTAACAGCAAATACTACAGTATATGTATGTGGTTTTGCACGCTGCCAGTTTTGGGTCAATAATGAGATAAAGTAGCGTACGGTAGGCCTATGCATTTTTGCATCCTTTGTGACCTGAACCGAGTTACTTTGAGATTAACTCTAGCGTCAAATGTGCACATGTAGATACGAATTCCATGCTAGAGTCCTTTGCTATTGCTTTTTTTTTTTGGTCGATCAGCGTTGAATTAATATCATAAGTTCATAACTTAAATCATGAAATGTACGGTTGTCGGTTGGCATGACGTCACTTGTAATAGATCGCTTTTGCTGAGATTTGGCTGAATTCCATTTGGCTCACCCCCTCAGACACGAAGGGGACATACACCGTTGCACCACAGGGGAAATTGTCTTGAACTAAGAGGTCCTGCACAAACCAATAGGGATTTCACGAGGGTGTCCCCTTTGACAGACATTCTCTCGGTCGGGCTGTTTAGATCTATTGCAGCACCCATCAGGGGCGGATCCAGGAATTTTTGATAGAGGGGGTGCCTTTTGGTCGACGACGAAAAAATGGTGTTATGGGGGTCACTCAACGGTTTTGGCCCATTGTTTGCTGTTCATGGCCGAATTTGTTCATTTTTTTAAATTTCTTTCATTTTTTGTATTTTTAAGTTAGGCCGGCGCCCTTTGCTAGTCAAAAAATAGAGGGGCGCGCGCCGGCTGCGCCCCCCTAAATCCGCCCTGCCCATGCACTTTCGGACAATGCAATGGCATGTTTTGTGATTTCACCCACTGAATGCAACAGCAATTCAAGTGTCCCCTTTTTGTAAGACAGGGGCCGAGATGGAACAGCCAAATCTCGGCAAAAGCAACCAATGGGTTATTTGAGAACTCCAGCTTCAAATTTGCACACGATAGTTACCAGTACTCATTCGATGCTAGAGTGCTTTGCCATGTTTTGTTGGTCAGACAGCGGTGCAATTTTTTGCACCGGAGATTATTTATTGTAATTTTAGCAACATTTTTGATGCAATCGCCTGTGGTTATCGGCTGTGTTTACTTCTGAACTTCCATTGCTTTAATTTATATGGTGTCATGCTTCAGCGAATCCTACTAAATTTTGAATGCAATGGTCTCTAGCCTAGAATGTGAAGCTATCGGTGAGCAAATTCTTGGCTAAACTTCTCGAGCAATGGAAGAAGCGATCTATCACAAGTAACGTCAGGCCGACCCGTCCGACAGAATGACTGAGAAGTGGGCAAGTGATCTAGATGGAACTAGCCTCCAATGTGATGTGAAGCTTCATGTACACCGGCAGCGTGTTCGCCTATGAGTGCGTACCGCAGTGAATCCAACCATGGCCATGCCATCGCACTAGCATGACTAGTGATTAGTTTAGTACTATAATTAAGACTTAAAGCCATATTATCATAACATTTGCTGAGGAGAATGCCCTCAATTTTTTTTTTATTCTGGTTTCTACACAATTGTAATGTACTTTAGTCAATAAAGATACTCTGCAAAAATCAAGACTTTAGGTGCTGTAGTTTTGTCAAAATCCGAGATTTTGAATAAAACGATGGAACCGGCGTTTTACGATGGAAATATTTGTCCAACACGTATGCACAGTACATGTACGTACATGTGCAGGATCTACTAATCTATTTTTACAGAGACGTTATGGCTTTAATTATTATATCCACAACAAGGGTTGTTCGTTCGTGTTGTAGTTTGAAATTTATGTGATAGGACCTAATTTGATCGCGGTTGGATCGTCACGTGTACAGCTGTTCAAGCAGTGTTTAACTTTGAAAGCTCAAAGCTGTTGAAATTTCTAGCTGATACGTACATACATCAAACGTATGGAGCTGCAGTATATTAAAAGCCGAAACTCACATACCTGATTGACATGTACTGTATGCGATGCATGGATGTAATGATGGGTGTACATTGGTGTAGCGTGTGTAGTAACACTGAGCCTGAGAGGCCTGTCCGTGGGAAGTCTTGAAATGACACGTTGCATCTTATAACTAATTTGCAAAGACTTACCTGGCTACGAGGAATGATTCAACCACACCAACTATCTGACAGTGATGCACAGATTCTCACATCGAATAAATATACACTACTTCGCCTAGCTGAGCGATGTAAAGCGGCGGACAATATTGCGAGACATTGGTTGACAAGCTGGTTCGTCCACATCTGGAGTATAGTAGTGCCGTGTGGAGCCCGTACATCAAGAAAGACGGGACGCGGATTGAAATGGTTCAACGCCGGGCTGCAAGGTTCACTCTAGAAAGATACCAACGTCGAGATAGTGTGTCGGCCATGCTGGAAGAACTTCAATGGGACACCCTCGAGAAGCGACGCCAGGCAGCAAGCCTCATCTTGATGTACAAGATCCGTTCACAGCTGGTTGCCATCAATCCAGAGCACTACCTCACTCCAATGTCAACAACCTGCACCAGATACTTCCATCCAAATAAATTCCTGATTATTCCAGCACGCATCCAACTTTATCAGAACTCATACTTTCCTCGCACAGTTATTTGGTGGAATGCCCTCCCCGCATCAATCTTGACCGCCCCCTCAGTGGAGGTCTTCCGGGGAGCAGTAACAGCCAGCATCTAAGCGGCCACCCTTTTTACTCGCACGATGTTTGTCATCTTGTACATAGCACTGTCTGCACATCTGGTCAATGCACCGCACATGAGCATAGACCTCACCCTTGGCTCTACACCCTGACTTATGGGTTCTGCCTAGTATTTTACGTAGACGTAGACGTAGACGTGTCTATATTGGAAAGCACCGCACACCACTAAAATCGTCGTCATTGATTTTGCCACGCAAGTTCCGTAACTTTTTTTTTTATGCAAAAGAAGATTTTTTTTCTTTGCAGTTTCGAATTATAAATTCTGTATCATCTTAGAGAAGAATATTTTTCATAACAAAGCATGAATGGCTCAATATTATGAACATTGCTCGTCTACTTGTTGAGAAAACTAGCGATACATAAAACTCCGACTGCTAACTACATTTTGGCCTTGTATATTCATGCGCAGATAGCCGTAATTATTGACCAAATATTCCTGTTTTATTTTAAGCTGTGTGGCATTCACATTTAGAAATTCTATTCAAACATGGTTTTGAACACTAAAATTGCTAATATTGTATCAATTTGTCACATTTTGTATGTAAAGATGGCACTATATGACTGATAAACTTAGGCAGAAGTCTGATTTAGTGGTATAAGCCCTGGAATTAAAATGACTACGTGGTGATACATAACTGGGTGGAATATTTTCTAAAACAATGCAAAAATTCTTCAAATTATTTGCGAACCACGCAAAAGGGTAATCAAAATTGTTAGGATATAATGCAATATATTTCTTAATTCACATTTGATTCACAAGTTGACAAATATTTTTAAAGTTATGAACACCTATATTTTATTATTTATCACCAAACTCGATTGAAGAGTCTATGCAAAACATCATACTTTAAAAGTATGTGTTAAATTATGCTATACCGGGTGGCGATTTCTTTGTTACCGATAAACATTTGCAAAGGGACCGCATAGTCAGAGGCAAGGTTCATTATTGCTCGGTGATTATTAATATTAGTAATAGACTAGTAATAGTTTATCGTGCGTATGCGCTTAAAGTATGATGAACAAAAGTCTTTCTGGCAAGACGACTCGTAGCATAGTAGTATAGCTTCTGGACTATGGATCTGGAGGTTGTGGGTTCGAAGTAAGAGGAAATAACGATGGCAATAAATCAAACTGAACATAGCGGAACCTAGCCTCATATACTGGTGTACATCATTATAAATGTATTATGAGATGCAAATGTTGACCAGGAAAAAAATATCGTCCGTTCGTCTATGGTTCATTTTAGAAATTAAACACGGTTGGGGGAAGTATAAATTACGAATTTTAGAATAAAAATGCACTTTATAAATCTTAATACTATTTTGGACTTTTAAATTATTGGCTTATTAATAATGTGAAAAGAAAATCGTGACCCACCTGCATTGTTAACCAACACATCGATTCCATCTGGATATAACAACATTTATTTTCATTTTAGACTTTTTTATAGTCTATATTTTCTTCATTTCAGCTTAATTTAGCAGTTGTCATGGTTGTGTGCAAATTCCTATTACTATTAGATACGTTGTAATAAAACATGATTTTAAACATTTGTATATTACTTTTCTCTGAGGGCTTGCAGCAAAATTGATATTTTATTTTCCTTGGTATGGGTTTGTGGCTAGTAGTCAGGTAATGATGATGATATGATGATGATGACGACGACGACGACGACGATGATGGTGATAATGATGACGATGACGATGATGATGATGATGATGATGATGATGATGATGATGATGGATAATACAACTGATGTCAGATGATTATTAGAGTCGTGATGGTGACGATGATGGCAGTGATGAGGGATTTAATTTTGTATGAATTTCTCACCCCCCCCCCTCCCGCACCCACCAGTCAATGTTGTTTTGATACTGAGACAAGAACGGACAATTGGTCTAGTATTGGCTCCAACATTGCTTTGGGGGGGTTAAAGCAATATGAAACATTAATGTTTGCCACTCATGTTACTTGCAATGTTTAAACAAAGAGCACGTTTCTATGGTATCAGTCACAGTATATGTTTTTGCTTAACACGTGTGCTATGACCCAAAAAATACATCATCTCCAAATACACAGTTCAGTGACCTCGAGGCCTCCATTCAACAAGAAAGTTAACCTGTTGTTATAGAAGGACATGCATTTATACCCAATACACTCAGAGGTCAATTTATGAGTGCACAAACATTATAGGGTCAACAAACTGTGTCTTTATAATCCGAACAACATGTGACATATTTACAGCAAGGGCCCGTGCCAAGGCCAAATCGACTTTTACAATGTTTATTGAAGAGATAAGATATGCATAATCTCAGTTTGCGAGTAGATAAGAGGTCAAATTTTTCCATGTTAAAATAGAATTACATGCTAGGCATGTTTGTTCCTCTTTTTCGTTTGTGTATTAATCATCATCATCATCATCATCATCATCGTCATCGTCGTCATTATCATCTTTGATTTGATTTGATTTGTCATCATCATCATCATCATCATCATCATCATCATCATCATCGTCGTCATCGTCATCATTATCATCATCATCGTCGTCGTCGTCGTCGTCGTCATCATCATCATATCATCATCACCTGACTACTAGCCACAAACCCATACCAAGGAAAATAAAATATCAATTATGCTGCAAGCCCTCAGAGAAAAGTAATATACAAATGTTTAAAATCATGTTTTATTACAACGTATCTAATAGTAATAGGAATTTGCACACAACCATGACAACTGCTAAATTAAGCTGAAATGAAGAAACTATAGACTATAAAAAAGTCTAAAATGAAAATAAATGTTGTTATTACAGTTTGCATATCTGAAGTCAGCTGATAATACATACTAAGCTAGCTGAATATTAAGCATGTTTTCATACTTAAAGGCTTATCACCAAGCCCTAGTATTTCATATTTATAGCAGAAGACATCATTGACCAAACACATTGTAAAATATTATTTCGATCAACAAAAATCTGAAATCTATTCTGTAGAAGTAAATACTAAGGAAAAATAAAATATCGGGATAAAAAAAAAAAGGAGCATGTAGGATTCGAACTGGTGCGGTCAACTTTTCCCGTTTAATTGGTACGCGCTCTACCAATTGAGCTATTTAATGTTACTTGATTTGTTTGGGATAATTTAGACCATATCAATGTACGAGTTTTACGGTATGCAGACACAATAAAGATTTTAATACTATGTCTCTATACTGTTTACTCGGCTTGCATACCGTGCATTTTTCTATTTATGTCAAGTTTTGGAATCTAATTTGTGAAGAACAGGTCTGAATACCGTGGTTCTCTATTCAATAAGCCAATTATTATTGCATAAAACAAGTGGATTAGTTTTAAACACTTTTTATTCGTTTATAATGAATCTATAGTACAAAGGTGCACGTAAAATTACAACACCTCAATAGCTCAGTGGATAAGGAGACTGACAGTTAACGGAAGGGCGTGGGTTCAATTCCCGGCATTTTTTTCCATTTTTCCAAGTATAACGCTAACGGTCGACACAATCAGTTTAAAAAGAAATCAATGTAATTTTCTTTCTTTAAATTTTGTCGACCGTGGGGAAGTTAATGAATCAAAATTCCAATTTTATTTTTACAACCCTAAATACATTGCCAACAAATATATTCGGAGTAAACCGATGAAATTATGTCTGTTTGATACGTTTCAGTTGAGTTTTCTATCACGCCGCCACGGACCATACGTACATTGAATAACTTAATATACATTATAAATCGATTAAATTTTCAGAGAGGTTCTCGTGTTGCAGCGGTAGAGGCTGTGACTTGTGAACTAAAGGTTATAATGATAGCCATGAGTTCGAATCTTCTGTAGCGCTATCTTTTAATAATATTACTTTTCCTATCCTCTTCTGTACGATATGTTTAAAAGCTTTTTTACCTCAACTTCTTTCTTTCTTTCTTTCTTTCTTTCTTTCTTTCTTTCTTTCTTTCTTTCTTTCTTTCTTTCTTTCTTTCTTTCTTTCTTTTCTTTCTTTCTTTCTTTCTTTCTGAGATTTAAAATACCTCAATTGGTAGAGCGCGTACCAATTAAACGGAAAAGTTAACCGAACGGGTTCGAATACTACATGCTACCTTTTTTTATTTTGATCCCGATATTTTATTTTTCCTTAGTATTTACTTCTACAGAATAAATTTCAGATTTTGTTGATCGAAATAATATTTTACAATGTGTTTGGTCAATGATGTCTTTGCATATAAGTCAGCTGATAATACATACTAAGCTAGCTGAATATTAAGCCTTTTCATACTTAAAGGCTTAACAAGCCCTAGTATTTCATTTATAGCAGAAGACATCATTGACCAAACACATTGTAAAATATTATTTCGATCAACTGAATATTAAGCATGTTTTCATACTTAAAGGCTTATCCAAAAAATCTGAAATCTATTCTGTAGAAGTAAATACTAAGGAAAAATAAAATATCGGGATAAAAAAAGGAGCATGTAGGATTCGAACTGGTGCGGTCAACTTTTCCCGTTTAATTGGTACGCGCTCTACCAATTGAGCTATTTAATGTTACTTGATTTGTTTGGGATAATTTAGACCATATCAATGTACGAGTTTTACGGTATGCAGACACAATAAAGATTTTAATACTATGTCTCTATACTGTTTACTCGGCTTGCATACCGTGCATTTTTCTATTTATGTCAAGTTTTGGAATCTAATTTGTGAAGAACAGGTCTGAATACCGTGGTTCTCTATTCAATAAGCCAATTATTATTGCATAAAACAAGTGGATTAGTTTTAAACACTTTTTATTCGTTTATAATGAATCTATAGTACAAAGGTGCACGTAAAATTACAACACCTCAATAGCTCAGTGGATAAGGAGACTGACAGTTAACGGAAGGGCGTGGGTTCAATTCCCGGCATTTTTTTCCATTTTTCCAAGTATAACGCTAACGGTCGACACAATCAGTTTAAAAAGAAATCAATGTAATTTTCTTTCTTTAAATTTTGTCGACCGTGGGGAAGTTAATGAATCAAAATTCCAATTTTATTTTTACAACCCTAAATACATTGCCAACAAATATATTCGGAGTAAACCGATGAAATTATGTCTGTTTGATACGTTTCAGTTGAGTTTTCTATCACGCCGCCACGGACCATACGTACATTGAATAACTTAATATACATTATAAATCGATTAAATTTTCAGAGAGGTTCTCGTGTTGCAGCGGTAGAGGCTGTGACTTGTGAACTAAAGGTTATAATGATAGCCATGAGTTCGAATCTTCTGTAGCGCTATCTTTTAATAATATTACTTTTCCTATCCTCTTCTGTACGATATGTTTAAAAGCTTTTTACCTCAACTTCTTTCTTTCTTTCTTTCTTTTTCTTTCTTTCTTTCTTTCTTTCTTTCTTTCTTTCCATCTTTCTTTCTTTCTTTCTTTCTGAGATTTAAAATACCTCAATTGGTAGAGCGCGTACCAATTAAACGGAAAAGTTAACCGAACGGGTTCGAATACTACATGCTACCTTTTTTTTTTATTTTGATCCCGATATTTTATTTTTCCTTAGTATTTACTTCTACAGAATAAATTTCAGATTTTTGTTGATCGAAATAATATTTTACAATGTGTTTGGTCAATGATGTCTTCTGCTATAATTATGAAATACTAGGGCTTGGTGATAAGCCTTTTTGATAAGTATGATAACATGCTTAATATTCAGCTAGCTTAGTATGTATTATCAGCTGACTTCAGATATGCAAACTGTAATAACAACATTTATTTTCATTTTAGACTTTTTTATAGTCTATATTTTCTTCATTTCAGCTTAATTTAGCAGTTGTCATGGTTGTGTGCAAATTCCTATTACTATTAGATACGTTGTAATAAAACATGATTTTAAACATTTGTATATTACTTTTCTCTGAGGGCTTGCAGCAAAATTGATATTTTATTTTCCTTGGTATGGGTTTGTGGCTAGTAGTCAGGTAATGATGATGATGATGATGATGATGACGACGACGACGACGATGATGATGATAATGATGACGATGACGATGATGATGATGATGATGATGATGATGATGATGATGATGATGATGGATAATACAACTGATGTCAGATGATTATTAGAGTCGTGATGGTGACGATGATGGCAGTGATGAGGATTTAATTTTGTATGAAATTTTCACCCCCCCCCCCCCTCCCGCACCCACCAGTCAATGTTGTTTTGATACTGAGACAAGAACGGACAATTGGTCTAGTATTGGCTCCAACATTGCTTTGGGGGGGGTTGAAGCAATATGAAACATTAATGTTTGCCACTCATGTTACTTGCAATGTTTAAACAAAGAGCACGTTTCTATGGTATCAGTCACAGTATATGTTTTTGCTTAACACGTGTGCTATGACCCAAAAAATACATCATCTCCAAATACACAGTTCAGTGACCTCGAGGCCTCCATTCAACAAGAAAGTTAACCTGTTGTTATAGAAGGACATGCATTTATACCCAATACACTCAGAGGTCAATTTATGAGTGCACAAACATTATAGGGTCAACAAACTGTGTCTTTATAATCCGAACAACATGTGACATATTTACAGCAAGGGCCCGTGCCAAGGCCAAATCGACTTTTACAATGTTTATTGAAGAGATAAGATATGCATAATCTCAGTTTGCGAGTAGATAAGAGGTCAAATTTTTCCATGTGAAAAATAGAATTACATGCTAGGCATGTTTGTTCCTCTTTTTTTTTTTTTGTATTAATCATAATCATCATCATCATCATCATCATCATCGTCATCGTCATCATTATCATCTTTGATTTGATTTGATTTGTTCATCATCATCATCATCATCATCATCATCATCATCATCATCATCATCATCGTCGTCATCGTCATCATTATCATCATCGTCGTCGTCGTCGTCGTCGTCGTCATCATCATCATCATCATCATCATCACCTGACTACTAGCCACAAACCCATACCAAGGAAAATAAAATATCAATTATGCTGCAAGCCCTCAGAGAAAAGTAATATACAAATGTTTAAAATCATGTTTTATTACAACGTATCTAATAGTAATAGGAATTTGCACACAACCATGACAACTGCTAAATTAAGCTGAAATGAAGAAAATATAGACTATAAAAAGTCTAAAATGAAAATAAATGTTGTTATTACAGTTTGCATATCTGAAGTCAGCTGATAATACATACTAAGCTAGCTGAATATTAAGCATGTTTTCATACTTAAAGGCTTATCACCAAGCCCTAGTATTTCATATTTATAGCAGAAGACATCATTGACCAAACACATTGTAAAATATTATTTCGATCAACAAAAATCTGAAATCTATTCTGTAGAAGTAAATACTAAGGAAAAATAAAATATCGGGATAAAAAAAAAGGAGCATGTAGGATTCGAACTGGTGCGGTCAACTTTTCCTGTTTAATTGGTACGCGCTCTACCAATTGAGCTATTTAATGTTACTTGATTTGTTTGGGATAATTTAGACCATATCAATGTACGAGTTTTACGGTATGCAGACACAATAAAGATTTTAATACTATGTCTCTATACTGTTTACTCGGCTTGCATACCGTGCATTTTTCTATTTATGTCAAGTTTTGGAATCTAATTTGTGAAGAACAGGTCTGAATACCGTGGTTCTCTATTCAATAAGCCAATTATTATTGCATAAAACAAGTGGATTAGTTTTAAACACTTTTTATTCGTTTATAATGAATCTATAGTACAAAGGTGCACGTAAAATTACAACACCTCAATAGCTCAGTGGATAAGGAGACTGACAGTTAACGGAAGGGCGTGGGTTCAATTCCCGGCATTTTTTTCCATTTTTCCAAGTATAACGCTAACGGTCGACACAATCAGTTTAAAAAGAAATCAATGTAATTTTCTTTCTTTAAATTTTGTCGACCGTGGGGAAGTTAATGAATCAAAATTCCAATTTTATTTTTACAACCCTAAATACATTGCCAACAAATATATTCGGAGTAAACCGATGAAATTATGTCTGTTTGATACGTTTCAGTTGAGTTTTCTATCACGCCGCCACGGACCATACGTACATTGAATAACTTAATATACATTATAAATCGATTAAATTTTCAGAGAGGTTCTCGTGTTGCAGCGGTAGAGGCTGTGACTTGTGAACTAAAGGTTATAATGATAGCCATGAGTTCGAATCTTCTGTAGCGCTATCTTTTAATAATATTACTTTTCCTATCCTCTTCTGTACGATATGTTTAAAAGCTTTTTTACCTCAACTTCTTTCTTTCTTTCTTTCTTTCTTTCTTTCTTTCTTTCTT